>NC_020494.1:14330610-14365130 GCF_000184155.1 Fragaria vesca subsp. vesca | reverse complement strand
GACNTAAAGAAAAAAAAAANAAAAAAAAAAAGGAAAAATTTTCTCTTCCACAGTGTTCTTCATTAGTTACCTTGGTAATTGAAGACCTGAAACAAGATTGGTAATGAGGCCATTTTTGTCTCTAATGTGAGCAAAGGGATTACTCTGCTGACAGTTTAAGAGAACTCCTAAGCAATGAAGCTGCATATGAAGAATAACAAAATTATAATGATGAAAAGTACATAAGATACAAGTTTCAAAATAAACAGAAGAAAAGGCCTGCGGATTTATAGATGCACCATCCCGATCTATCAACACTCATTCTCAGATAACTTCTCAAAGACAACGAGAATTTATGATATACATGGGTAAAATAAGAACCAAATCATAAGAATCAACAGTTTCTAAGAGACAATTCAATGCAAAGCTTCACAGTTTTTCACGCATCAAAAGTAAATAAACTAGACCATCCTCCCATGTGACTATTGACAGATAATTCTCACCCTCCGAACCCAAATCGACTAGTCAATGCAAATATCTCTAGTCTAATCCCCTATATAGTGTCATTTTGATCGAAATCCACAGAGAATTTCTAGAAAGGAAATCTACTAAATCATATTTAACTAATTTAAGAGAACTACACAAAGCATTAGCAACTCATCAAACACCAGAACCAAGTCGAAAGTCCAGTCTAGGCCTCTATTACCAAGTAACTATCCATGAGAAACACCAGAACCAGGTTTGAATCATCAAAAAAAAAAAAAAAAAAACTCCATCATCCGCAATCAGAACTGAAGGCATTAGCAAAACTATTCATCTAAATCTTTACAGAAATTTCAGCAATTTCAGTCTCCTAGTTCATTTTTCTGGAAAGCAAATTTCAGCAGTAGTCAGAATCAAAGGGAGATGAGATTACCGTGTAAACCTGACGGCGACTCCAAGCCAAGGCGCCGGAAGAGAGGCGATCGGAGAGGCGAGCGACGAAGTCAGCAGCGAGCGAGGGATCGGCGGAATCGCAAAGAGCGGTGACGAGATCGACGACCTGTCGTGCGATGGGGTCGTCGTCGAAGGAGGCTAGGGTTTGGACGAGAGGGGAGATGAGGAGGCGGGAGTGGAAGGAGAGGAGGGAGCGGAGGAAGGGAGGGTCGGAGAGGGCCTGGGAGAGCTGGGAGAGGGCGTAGGACACGTGGACGGTGGGAGATTGAGGGTTTGAGATGAGATTGGAGAAGCAGAGGAGGCAGATGGAGCCGCCTTGCTTGGTTTGGAGGACGAGAGTGAAGCGGTGGCCCTGCGAGCATGTCGTCGGCGGCGAAGTTGAATTGTCACCGGAGTCGTCGTCTTCGTCTTCGTAGTGGTGGAGGTTCTGTGACTGAGAATCGTCGAAGTACATTGTCGCCGATCTGAGGCGGAGGAGGAGGGAGTGGTTTGAACTTTTGGCGCCACAAAATTTGGGGGTTTAGGTTTTGAATTTTGAGATGAGAGATATAACAGCAGGTGAAGAGAAATGTTAGTGCTACTTTATATACACCTACGTACGGACATAGTAAAACTGTAAAAGTCTATTTTTTGTTAAAAGGCTAATGCTGTAATAAAACTATAACCCACGCAACGAGTGTGGTCTAGCATAAACATGACTAGGTGTGCAGGTTGAGCGAATGTAAGCTGGATACTTGTGAAAACAACTCTTAAGTTTTATCTAAATAAGGTCCCAACTCGTACTACTTGTTGATCTAATAAACATTACAATCAGAAAATTGGAAATCGAATTAAAGCTAAGGTATCCAAGGAGTGAACTTCCATTCTCGGTTATTTACCCAAACCCCTTAGAGTATTTTTAACAGACTTTCTATATTAACTCTTTAGCCATTTTAGAATGCGAGTTTAATTTTTTATTAATTTTACCAGCTCCAACAGACTAGTAAGTGGCCATCTATTTTAAGTTTTAGTTATGTGACTCTCTAAATATAGCTAGCGATATGAGACTATAATTTATGTTAATTTAATATATTCATTTTAAGTCATTTTATGTAATATTAAAACACATATAGATCAATTTTTCTTTATTTAATCAATAATATAAATCATCAAACTATAATTGAAATAGAGAGTAGTGGTGTAGAGGTATTTTTAAAATGGCCAGCCAAAATGACTTTTTAGCTATTTTGACTAAAATTTGACTATAAATGGCTAGTATTGCTAAAGATGCTCTTAGGTATCTAGAATTATGTGATGATCAAAATTATCATTTTCATAAACAAGTTTGATGAAGAACGGGAAATGACCATGCTCCCTCCATAGAACTTGAATTGTTACTACATTCGGATGAGAAGCTTTATGATCACTTTGAACATGCAGTAACCAAAAAGCAACTTCTCTTCTTCTTTTTTTTATTTTTTATCACATTTCGTTTTTTTTCAAATTTATAACTATGTGCTTTGAATTTTCTGTAGCTGAAAACAAAAAAGCTAATATTGAAAGACAAAACAGTAACTTTACCAGACCTAAACCAAATTGCTGAAAATGAGAATTCTAAGGCTTCTCAGCTCCTGTACTATGATTTTTTTTTCTTGGAAGTACTATTTTCAGCAGAACTTGGTAGCATCAAGTTCATCTCCAAATTGCTGTAAATGTACACTCCCAACATTCCATCTCACTCGTGGATTTTGCAATATTATATCTGAAACACCCTGCAATTCAGATAGCCTTTACTTATAATTTGATTGCACAAAGACTTTTCTGCTCACAAACCTGATTTGATGATGAAAACCAGGGGAGGACACAAATTATCAAGTGTATGCCTTATGTGGCTGGTGAAGTTCCTTTCTTCGTCCCACGACAAAATGCAACAGATAATCTATGTTACACCGAAGCCTGATAATGATTTATTGATCAGGCCTACAGTGGATGTTGCAAGAGCTTCGGTTCTGGCTCATTCTTGGAGGCTGCAAACTGTATCTCTATCAGGTCAAGCAACAGTTTAGCTGAATCCAGTTTGCAGGAATCTAATTGCAGGGAAGTGAGCTGCCTTCAAGCTGTGGTTTGCTCAGGGAAACAGTTCTAAATCTGCTTCGGATACCACTTAACAATGAATGAGATTGTGCAACCCTTCTTCTGCATAGAGCTGAGAACATCTCCAAGATTTATGATGGAACAAACGAGTAAACATGAGGAATTGAGGCCTCAGACTACTCTCTAATTTGACAAGAAATAGGAAATTTGCCAAATTTCCCATTTATTGGACCGCCAAACAAGATATGAAATTGAAGACCTGCTCAATTGCAATTGAAGTTAATTAGTTTGACACTGTAATATGACGTGAAGATGGCATAAGATGCAGATCCAAACAATAAGCAGATAGACAAATACATGATGCAATATACATATGACGGGAAGATCATTGTTACAGGTTTGGAGTTTAAACCAGCTGCAGTAGTACCTCTAGCAGACTTGGATTTCACTCAATACACCTAGTTAGTGTCTGCTATAGTTGCCATAAGCTACCATTAAAATCAGTACTCCAAATAGATGAGGCTTTATGAAACACGGACTCAGATTCTCCTCCATATGATGACAAAGACAGAAAAGAGAAGCTGTTCAACCAATCAAATCCATCATGAAGTACTTTCAAGCATTCCTGTACAAATGTCTGTCCTTTAGTCAGTTCACTGACAAAAGCAGTATATCTGAAGCACTAGCTTATCTTGACTTCATCTACTCCCTCATACTTAGTACTGATTGTCTTTGAACACTGAATCAATAAGATCTTGATACGTCCATGTTTTCTTTTCTCTAACTTCAGGTTCAAGCGAGGAGTATGCTGCTTCACAGTTCCTGAGGAAATGCCCCTTCCCAAATGTAGTAATAACAAGAGGATCAGTGTTCATTTCAACTGCTTTGTAAAGAATTCCGTGCTTCCTCCATGTATTCAAAGTCGCAGAGCCATCATAGCCAATCCTATTTGCATCAAATAGAATTCCAAAAGTGATAATATCAGGATCCACACCACGGGTTAGTGATTGGGAGAACAAACTTCTCAGGCGGGTGAAATCTTTCATCTTCAAATAAGCTAGCATCATTATGTTTGCCACCGTTGCATTCCATGGGACACTTTTTCCTTCCATCTCTAGAATGATGGAATTCATACCTCTTCGACTCAAAAGACCAGCATGAGATAGGAGACGCAAACACCAAACGAGATCAGTCTGACCAAACCTTGGTGAAAGATCAACTCCCAAGTTCTCTAATTTGGAAAACATATAGTTCTCAATATAAACTTCTGCAACTTTCTTAATCAAATCCTCCTTTAAAATTGCTCTCGAGTTCAAAACCCTTCTATAGAAAACTTCCATCTTCTCCAAGATCCCAAATTTTGCGTAAACTTCCAGTATCGCAATCAAAGTAGGAACCTGCAAATCCATTCTTCTTGAAACCATGGATTGATACACTCTTTCCACCCTATTCAGTAACCCTCCATGTGCAAACTCTCGAATAAGCAAATTATAGGTAATGTAGTCCGGTGAACAGCCATTTAATCTCATTTTTTTCAGACACATACCCATTTCATCATACATTTTATATTTTCCATATGCTTCAATGAGCCCATCATAAGTATCAGCGTCCGGTGCCAAATTCATTTCTTTCATCTCATTAAGAAAGTGCACGGCATCAACAAAGTTTCCATTTCTCGAAAGACCATGAATAATCGTATTGTATAATTCCACAGACAGCCCAAGACCCTGACTCTTCATATCCTGAAAGCATACTACTGCCTCTTCAATGAGGTCCTCCTCAACTAGCAATCCTATTATCTTGCTGTAGTTGAACTCATTAATCCGTGATTTCTCAATGTTCCTCCATATATCAAATAACTGTTAAAATATTCCAGAATCACAATTTCAATCAAAAACATAAAAAAATAACCAATAATGCTCTACTATGATGCTCATGATACCAAAAAGACACAAAAGCAAAGGAAAAGAAAAACCCAAGTATATCTACTATCTATTCCTACATCCTCATAAACAGAACTAAGCAGATATAATCCAAACTAACTGTTGTTTCTTGCCTTCTTGGCAACAAAATATATTGTAAAGATAAAAGTAAACATGCAAATTGAAAATTCAAGAATGAATAGAATCTGACCTGCAAGATTTCCTTGGGCCTGGAAGCATGTATGAGGAATCGGATGACAGCCCAGAATTGGTCTATGGTCCAGTCACCATCATCTCTAAGCAACTGCAAAGGGCAACAGTCTTTCTCCATGAGAATGTCCAGTAAGGCCCTGAGCTTGTGATATTCATGGGAAGGCTCAACATGGAGGGTGGTGTGCTCTGTGGAAGAACTAGTCTTGTGTGGTGGTAGTGGTGATGGTGAGAAGAAGTGGGCATGGCAAAGGGAAAGAGTGGTTGTGGTGGAGGGTTTTGGGGTTTGGGTTTTGGGGAAGCGGAGGTGGGTGTTGCTGTGTTTGAAGCTCCATGAAGTGTGGGCTATCTTGCAATGGCTGTACTGCAGCTTCACCACACTCTCCATACGTGACTCTCCGAGGAAATGTTTCGTTTCTGAACCAATGAGGTTATAAGAGACTAGTATTTAACCCCGGTGAATTCTTATTTTACCGCTAGGGGTAAATTCCTTCCATCTCACCTCCTTTAGTTTTTGTTTTTTTTGTTTTTTTTATGGGATAAAACAACAACAAAAATACAAAACTACGACACAAAACCTCTAACTGAAAAGCTGGGGATCAGAGAAAAACAACGAGACCACATAGAAGGTGAAGAAGATGATTGTCCTCAAGTCTGCAAACCGAAAAACCTTCACTTCACAGTAGATATATCAAAAGTAAATTGTTGTGCCAATTCTGCAATTTCTCCTTATCAAAGAACTAGCTGATAAAGTCATATTCCCGATATGGAATTTATATCTCAACATGCCCCCGATGACCATTGGGCTTTACACGTGTATATAGGTAACCCGGTTTGATACCATGATAAAGTAGTCTAGGATATACATCCAAAGTCTCATATTTCCGATGTGGGATTTATATCTCAACACTAGCCGTTAAAAAAATTAACTACTCAGAACTGCATGTCCATCCCTGATTAATATGTGCATCCGATAACAACTGAACTTTTGCATAGAATTTGCAACAAAAGCCCTATAAATCCAACTCATAACCATACCAACAAAACCTAGCTAGATCGGTATATAAAGTAAAAACACAAACCGGATTGACAACATCTAGCAATTTCCCCAGCACAAACTTCAACCTAAGTCGTACTCTGAAGCTCTGCCTCACATTTCAAAATATACTGAACTAAGACACTGTGGATGCTATTTTACAGAAGCGCAGCACACAAATTGTACCCAGGATGGTCTTCCCTTGACTTTCTTCTTCTCACTCTTAGTGTCTGAAGGATATCTGGCCGGCGAGTTCCATTCTTTTGCATGCTCTTTCTTAGCAGCCTGATCAGGCGGCGATTCAGGATTCAAAATTGAGTTCACGGTTGTTGTTACAGGAACACTAACCTTGACAGCTTTATCATCTTTCTGAGGAGCAGGAGCGAGACTTTCTTTTTGATTCAGTGGTTTTCCCTTGCTTTCACTTGAGGCCTCCCCCAAAAGGCTTTTTAAAGGAGTGTGTTGCTTCCCAGTGCTCCAGTTCGTCACCTTAGCGATGATCTCTTCGTTCTTCTTTCTCCCCTGTGACTCATTTACAACATGAGTCATAGAAGGGAACCACCCAGTTTGCAGAGATGCAGGTTTTGGTTGTTCTGGGTTCTGTACTGCAGTCAAGGTTTCAGAACCAGTAGCTTTTTTATCATCCACACCTCGGGGTTCAACCAATGTCATGAACGATGGTGCCTCAAACATATCAGATGATTTGTCTGAGTATGGACTCTCACATTCAACTTTTGACTTCTTCAAGTCAGAGTTTTCTTCTAATGAAGCTTGAGAATTCATACATGGCACAACTTCAGCATCAGTGACAGCATCAGATTGCATGGAAAGAACTGATACATCAACAGCAAATAGATTGAGGTTAGACAACTGCAACACTTCCTTTGTGCATAGTAGCATCACAAAAGGAGAGAATGGTCTAGGAAAGAAAAAAAATGAGATTCTATTAGATGATCCACCACAAGATACTGTTACTCAAGAAAAGCAAAGCAAAATCACCAAAAAGTTACTGAATGATTTTGGATCCTCTGGACTGGATATTTATGGGTTAGCTAGCATACTTAAACTTAAGCATCTATACATAACTCCATATATATTCTAAAGTTTCTACTACCAGGGATGACATAATCAAATTAAAAGATATAAATCATATAATTTATTTGTTTATATACCCATCTTCTGCACGTATGTGCAAGATTATTGGGGTCATACTAGTGTAAGTACAGTGAAATAGTTCAGGCCTAATGAGGAAAAAAAAAAATTAGTGTGACGAGTCCACTGGGAGACATATGTACCTGAAAAAGATCCCCAGTTGGCTTCCAGACTGTCAGTTTGGCTATTTGAGTCCATGTCAATTGTAGTTGGGCTTGGCTGTTGTCTAACAAGATTATCATCGCCTTCCTTTAACAAAGATTGAGAAGTAATCCCAGAGGCAACTGCAGGGACCTCTTGGGAGCCGCTATCTTCAGAGGCAATGAAACTTGGAACAGAAGATTCGGTATCTAAAGCAGAAAATCCCGGTTCTTTCATCCCATGGTCATCCAAACTCTTCTGGAATGATACAACATTCTGACCATGATCTGACCCAGCAGCAACACCGCCATCAACTTCTTTCTCGATTTTGTCACTGCAAGCAATCTCATTTTCTATCACATCTTGCTGAGTATCTGACAGAATTTTTCCCGCAATTTGGCAAGAATTTGAACTGATATCTAAGTCTCTGCTACTGGTTTCAACCAGCGCCATCCTAGAACCATCGGTTGCATCTTCAACAATAGCTTTGGCAAGAATGACAGAAGACTCGGGCGTGAATTCTGACTTCACAAGAATATTTTCTTCAACAGATCCAGCCATGCTTTCATTTCCAGGTATAACAAATTTCTCAACTTCACTGTCATCATGAACGGCAGAACCATCAACATCGGGCAACTTTTTCGCTGGATGAACTTGAGAGTCGGAGAGAGCAATGACAGATTCCAAATTAGTTGTAGGGTCTTCCGCAAAGGTTTTGTCTGTACATATTTTACTCAAGTCTTCACCAGATGATGCACACCTTTCAGCTTTCTCAATATCGCCATCATACCCAATTAAATCACACTTTTCAGTTTTATCATTCTCACAATCACCAGCAGCATCACCACCTTCATGTGGAATGGTTACTGGATTAACTTGGAGTTCAGATAGACAACTAACAGTCTCCAAATTACTTTCAGGATCTCTGGAAGATTTCTCTGCAGCTCCTTTGCTTGTGTCATCCCCACATAAGTTAAAGTTTTCAGCCTTTTCATTGTAATCAGCATCTCCAAATTTATTACACTTTTCAGTTACGCCCTTCTCATAATCACCCGCATCATCATCTTTTTGTAAGTTAGCTGCTGGATGAATTTGGTTCTCATAACAATCAGCAGACTGAACAGTAGCTATTGAATTTGCCACAAGATTTTCTTCTCCAGGTCCTTTTTTGCTGTCTTCTCCAGACTCTCCACTCCCATCACAGATTCCATCTTTTTGATTATCATCCAGACCAACTGATTGAGTAGTTTGATCTATACTAGCATCACTTGCAGCACAGTTCACCTGTAAGGACTCATTAGACTTATCATAAGATTCCTGTCCTTCAGGAGAATCAACCACAAAGGTGTTAGCTGTCAGAGGCATCACAGCATCTGCAGGGGCTCCTATTTCATCTGAAGTTTGGTTTTTGAACATCTTGATCTCAGACAGAGTCATATTGGCTTCACCTTCATCAGGCACACTTTTAATCATTGGATTGCTGCTGCTGTCATCCGGTTCAAGGCTAGCTTCCAAATTATGCATATCAGGAGAGACAACAGTGCCTCCACTTAAATGACTTGACTGCAAAATGTTCAGATTCTCGTTGAAAACAGGTTGTTTGACATTATTTTCCTCATCATCAAACTGTTCCCAAGAGTCCGAGCAGGAAGTAAATCGGTCTAATTGCTTTTCCTTGTGGTCTTTGAAATCTTCAAGCATCAGCACAGGATCCTCTACCACATGTAAGTCATCAGGCACAGAAAGCACATGTACACTTGCATTCTCTTCGTCTTTACCGTTATGACTCTCTATCACTTTAGCAGAACTGAGGTACTGTATTCCATCAGTATTATTTACCTTCTTTTCAATGGTATCAATAGAAGTATTCACCTGTGCAACAGATTCTACTTCAGGGGGAACATCAATTTGTGGAAATTGCATATCAAACCCATCACTATGCTCCTTCTCTGATGGAACAACTTCATCATCTCGCACATATTCTGAAGTCATTTCACTTGATCCTTCAAACTTAGAGCCACCCTCAGCCGTTCCACCAGCAACTTTATTGGGTAAGATCATGTTCTTATCTAGATTAATTGCTGAAATTCCCCTCACTTCAGCATCCTGATCAACAGATGTCAAGCAGCTCTCAATCATGCTGTCAGTGTCACCGGTCTTTTCAATAATTTCTGATGCATCTGTCACCATGTCATATTTAATGGGGTGTAAACCATTGGTATCACCAAGCACATTTGATTCTTCGGTTTTACTATCTGACATAGAACTAGTCTGTGAACTGACATTCCTATCCAGATTAGTTGCTGTAATTCCTGTCACTTCAGCCTCCTGATCAACAGATGTCAAGCAGCTATCAATCATGCTGTCAGTCACATTGGTCTTCTTCATATCTTCTGATGTGTATGTCACTGTTTCATAATTGATGGAGTTTAAGTTGACTCCTGAAAAGTAATTCCATTATGAATGAGAAAAAAGGGGGAAGATGAAAACATACAACAATCGAGACAGAATTATTGCCATGAACTAGTGTAGAATATATAATGTATAATTATAAGCCAACCAAGAACTTAAGAATGAAGAATCCATTAAAACTTATTTGCAGTCCTCCTCAAAAATTAGCTGTCAATGACTAGTACTTTAACAACTATTTAAAATCATGCAAGCGTGACACATTTTGAATAATACACAAAGTCCCTTCACTTACCAGTGTGCCCTGGATTAAGCTTTTTTTGTGGCCTAACACTACAGAAGTAATTATCCCATAACTATCGATACTGGATTTTTTTTTTAAATGTAGAATGTACAATGAATGGATCATAATTTAAAAGGCATTGATTTCATAGACCTTCCATAATTAGACTATAGACAACTCAACGTATCAAAAATACTGTATGTTTGAAATTCTGAAACCAACTGGGTCAGCTTAATATCCTGATCAAGAAATAAACAGAGATATTCTCCTTGTAGTGACTAGTGAGCTACAGAATCCAAATCCCACCCATCAATTTAGACTACCCCGCAATACCTTTTTAGCACGATAACTGATATCGTCTTCTCATACTTAATGAGATTACATTCAAGGGTAATGACGTTAATGATTCTAAGTCATTTAAATTTATGTTTGAGTGTCCAAATCAAGAAAATATAAGGTATCAGGTAGCAACAAGCAAGTCTGTCTTCATAAGCAGATATTTTGACCAATCAAAAGCATAGTGAAATATAACTGAATCACAGATCTAATATCATTTTCTCTTTCTCAAAGACACATGAAGATATCAAACATCATAGAATGTTACCTGTCGTTTCCCCATCATCATTGGGGAATGGAATGGCACTCAAATCCTTCTTGGCACCCCTTTCTACATCAGGTAGCGATTCTGGGGCATCTTCAAACCCTACTCCAGTCCGTGCAGCAGAACTGCTATCTGAAAACTCCGCAACAGCATCTGAGAACACCCCATCGTCTGACTGAATGGATCCTTGCCCGATTCCACCACTGCCCTTCTTGTAAGCGCTCTTTTCCACAACTTTCAGACCTTAAAGCACAAAATTCACCATCGTAAAGACCTCACATCCAAAGAACTACCAAACTAAACAAAAACAAAATAGCTATCTAACAATACAAAACTCGTAAACATCTCCACGCTTAAACTTGAGATATCCATTTCACTATTTCCTTCCTAAGCACTTTAACACTATATACTTTCAATTAAACTCTTCCAACACTTTCAGACCTTACAACACAAATTCACCTCTAATCAGATCTATCAAACTAAACAGACAAAAAATAGCCATCTAACAATGCCGAAACTCCCAAACATCTCTATGCCTCCAACTTCACACATCTACTTCCTCCCTAACCACTTCATCAGTATACACTTCCACTACTACTCTCTCCACAATGCCGAAACGAAAATCGAAACAGAGCAGAGAAATAATTGATGAACAAACTCACTGGGGGTTTTGGGATCATCATCAGAGTGCTGGTCATCATCGGAAACACTCAGCTGTGCAGAGCCAACCAACTTGTAACCCTCAATGCTTCCGCAAATCTTCTTATGCGCGCGTCGGTGCCTCGCGCTCGGGTGCGAATTCGGAAACGGCCACCCGCATTTACTACACACATGGACTCCGTGACCTTCTTGCCCTAACAAAAACCCCCAAATTCGTTAGAAAACCAAAAACAAAAGAAGCAAGCGGCGCCGGAACCCTAGAAAGAGACGGAGCAAGATTCAGGGAGAGGCGGCGGACCTGAGCTGTGAGCTCGGCGGAGATCTTGGTGGTCCATTGGAGCTCAGTGTGAAGAGGTGTGAGATAGTAGCGAAGCGTTTTGGGTTTTGGAGAATATAAAATAGAATTGAGGGTGAAGCAAAGAAGAAGCGAAATGGGGAGACGAAAAGTCTGCGAGTCTTCGTTTTTGGGTGCCAGTGTGGTTGTACGGAACAGTCTGTGACTGTTAAGTGTTAACTACTCTTCCCATGTGAGTGTTTTTCTTCCAATTTATTCTTATTTATTTTGAAATCAATACAAAGGTTCAGATTAATAATTGAAATGTACTAAAAATAATTGGATGTACACTAGCTTGTTATTCACTAAGTTGAGGTACATTGTATCCGGTGTGCTGCATTCGTGGTAGGGCAGCAGTTTAAGCGTGATGGTGATGGACTAATGGTGCGGTTTAACATGACGGTGCGACGATCTAATAGTGTATTTACGACTCTTTATTGAGTTACCGTACCATCTAGATACTGACTTAAAAAAACTGCACCATTCAGATGACACGATTGCCCCATTAAAAATGTTATTATTTAATCTCACATGATCTAACTTTATATTAAAATATATTAGAACACGACAACATATATCATATCTTTAACGACACCACATACATTTAGACAATTAGATCTTGAAATTTTTTTTCCGTGTAACTCGTTTATTCCTATATTACTCCATTGGTCAATATTATCAATCACGTACTTGGTACCATAATGGTATCCAAAATTCTTCTCTTATGTTCCCTCTCCTTTGGTACTATCTTTAAATTTGATTCCCCTAAATCTGATTATTGAAATATTCTTTCCTAAAAACTCAAAAGTGTATTTTTCTTTTACTAGACGCTGCCGTCCAAGTCTTGGTTGAAATGTCGAATTGACTAACCGCATGGTGCCCCGTTACAACAGTTTTCTTTTTCTTTAATTGACTAGTACCACGTTATCTGTTACCCGTCAGTGACGCAACCAAGACTACAACCAATAGAATTCTTTCATGACTTTGATACTAGAATAAAAAAAGTCAATACGTGGCACTCACCTACTTTTTGTCCGAAATGAGCTTCAAGAAACGACAGCGAAATCCACTCCTACAAAACGACACCAATATCCACGCCTTGATGTTGGCGTTTTTTTGTTTGTGTGTCTTGATAATGTGCAATCAGTGCATGTAATGATGTGACCTCAAGTGAGGTCAAGTCCTTTAACATTATGTAACTAACAACTCCTCCTTCTAAGCAAAATGACAAGAAAAAGTTTACCACGATTACACCTAACCTTGATTTAAATGATGTCAACTCTAGATTTATATGATGATGACGATGATGACCACCACTTATGGGATCCATAATCAACGTACGTACTAAAACTTTGTTCATTTACATTATGTTTGGTTTCTTGTTATTTTGTAATTACTGAATCATAACAAGTAGTTTGGTAGATGCACATCGTCTCCTGACTCACCTTAAAAGGTATATTCGAAACGAGGAGCCTCGTTTTCTTTTAAATAGAAAATTAAATTACAAAAAAGAGTTTTTAAGGCGACCAATATAAAAAGAAGAATTAAATTCAGTTTACCCCCTTGTGATTTGGGGGTGACTTCATGTTAGCCCCTACATTTTTATTTTCATCAGTTTACCCCTTGAACTCTTCAATTTCTGTCTGCCGTGCCCAAATTCTTATATTTCGTTTGAATTGACCTTTAATTATCAGTAGTTAAAGTCCGATTTGGACATATAAGGTCCAATTTGCCCAAATTCTAGATATTGGCCTCATAGTTAAGGTTAAAATTATCAGCAGTTAACATCTGATTTGGACAGAATATAGAACATTTGGTCACGCTTGAGGAAAATTCAAAAGTTTGAGGGGTAAACTGATGAAATTGAAAGTATAGGGATTAACATGAAGTTACTCATAAACCTCATGGGGGTAAACTGAATTTAATTCTAAAAAGAATCTAAAGGAAGAGCCATTTGAGTTTGAAGAGGAATCTCATCAAGCTAGCACATCGGTGAGGAAAGAAAGTGACCAACCAAAGCAAGAGCATCCGCAAGAAAATTTGTCTCTCTGAAAGTATGGAAAGCACATGATCATTTGACACAGTTTGATAAGGGAAGAGTCTCATTCTATTTCTATTTGAGTGCAGTTGCGTCTTTTAGCAGCAATAAGCTATTTTTTAAAAGTTATACATTCAGCCAACGGAATTAAAGAGTTATGAAGTTTTCACGCATCAGACATAATAAGAGAGCCAATAAAGTTTCTAATAATGAAGCTAGCAACAAACGAATGAGAAGTAACTAAGCCATCAAAATTTAACTTGAACCAGTTAGGAGGAGTTGAGTCCTCATTTATTTAGTTTGAATGCTAGGTTGATTTAATATTATTTACTAAACTATATATATGGCCTAAGAGAGGCTGCAATACCATGCTTATTGTCTATGTGGTCAACATATCATTTCGAGACTATGAAGGATTTGGAATACGTCGAACAATCTAAAATGAGGATAGCAATAAAGAAAAAGATTAAGTTTGACTTGTGGTTGCATGTTATATGATTGGTACGTTATTATGATTATCTCTGATTTCTTTTATTAGATTAATTCAATTAGACTATTGTGAGCAAAAAGGAAAAAAAAGTATTTTTATCTCGATTCTTGAAGGGGCTCGAACACATGATGTGTCACACCCCAATTTTCGAAGGATAAATTTCAAAAATTTGGGCATGATATAACTCACAAATCTTAATATCCCAAAACCTGCTCAACAACTTCCAAACTAAATTCAAATACTGGAAATGTAAATGTCAACAACTCATCAACCGAGTTAAACATTACATCTCCTTAATTACATCAACTTTAAAAGTCTAATAATAAAAAAGTTGCTCACATGAGCTTAAAAACAAACTATCATAATAAAATAAAATAAAGTGCACAGAAACTAAAATCCTGTCACTACTCCGCCTCAACCCTGCTAATCATCACATGCACGTCTAACCCCTACACCATGAATTGGTGCAGCGGGTTGTGAACAACAAACCCGGTAAGCTAAAAAGCTCGTATGAGTAACTCTAAAAAATAATCTCAACCCTACATCACATAAGATAAGACCGGTAATTCCTACTTTAGAGCTTAGTTTAGGAATCGCCTCAAAACAATAAAATTCAAAAGAGAATAAATAATAAAACATAACAATTCACAAAACAATTAAAATCATAAGTGAATCCTGCAAAAATGATAGTTCAGGAATTCCACTAAAAATCACACAAATAAGATTAAAGAATCTCCTACATTAAGCATAGTTCAAGAGATACTCAAAACAAGGAAGTTAAATGACAACAATTAAGAACAAAGTTAAAAACACATAACCAATACTTTTACAATATACATGTACCCATGAGTCCCAGATACTAATAAGGTATCTCTCATGACCTACAACAAACACATGTACCCATGAGTCCCAGATATTAATAAATATCTCTCATGACCTACAACAACAATTTATGTACTCATGGGTCTCAGATACCTTAAGGTACCTCCCATGACCTACACCGACAGACGGACTAGAGCTCTATTCCTAACCGTGACCAATCACTCGGCCAAAGGCTTGAAACCTAGTTTGACTGTCCAATATCAAATCACAAAATAATAATAGCATCATAACCGTAACCAATCACCCGATTAAAAGCTTGAACCCGGTTTGACTATCTACACAACATTTCACATAAAGGGTAGAATCATCATAACCGTAACCAATCACCCGATTAAAGACTTGGAACCCGGTTTGACTATCTAAACCATAAATCACAATATAATAAAATCAACATCAACAACCTAAAAACACATCATAAAATTATATCCTTCCACATATATTTTAAAACAACCAAAAATAAAATTTTAAATTAAAATCATCATAATTATCAACAATAATCATCATCATAATTCATCATCATTTTATCATCATAAACCTTATCATCATCATCACCATCATCATCATAATAATCATTATCATCAATACAATAATTGTCATAATCATCAATAATTGGTTCCAAGTGAACCTTGATGAGATGTTACTCACCTATATATATTCCCGTTGCGTCTTCACCAAAACCATAACCAAAAAAGCCAAGCCAAACACACCTCACAATCACCTAAAATTACACAATTAATTACCTTAGTAACCAAAGTATTTATAGGATAACAAAACACCATTAACTAAACATTAGCCCAAGGGAGGACAACTTTCCAAGGTCGTCATACTTAACGACTCAATAAAGCTGCATCTAATCCTCTAAACCTAAACTCAAACCTTATACAAGCCTAAGATTAAACTTAATGTCCTAACATGCAATCCTTGCTCACAACCTAAAATTTCTGTAACTCAACAAGCTCACAATAACAAGAGCTAGCTAACACCGAAACCTAGAGCTAGGAAACTGTCGGATGCGCTGCTACACGCCACCACAGGCGGCGGCGAGTGGGCCCCACGCGCCACCCCAACAACTTCAAAATCTGGACAAACTTCCAACAACAAACTAGTAGATTGAAGCAAGGGGAGCATCTTTTATACCTGACGTTTGAACCAATTCGGCCGGAATCGGCCGAAAACATCCACAAGAACACCAGCTGACAAGGTGCCTCAATCCGACTTCTAGACCTCAAACGAGGTGAATGGCAGCTTGAAACGTGCTTAGAGGAAAGAGAGCTTCACGGCTTACCTCTCATTGCCTATTGTCGTCACCGGAATTGGCGACTTCCAGCCAACACAGCTCTGATCGTCTCTTGCTGCTACAACTCAAGACAAGGCCACCCACTTGCCTAGGAAGCTTCACACGGAGGAGACAAGCCTAACTAGGCTAGCTGCGTCTTCGGAGGTCACCGGATTAGGGTCCGGTGAGAGGTCACTGCGGCAATGGCTTTCGGCCTTGCTGCGCCTTGTACGCCGGTCACCAGTGTCAAGGATCGGCACAAACTAGGTTGGTGAGGACGAGACCGAGCTAATAGGACCGACGGAGGTCAAATCGGTGGCCGGAAGGTGGACTTTTGCTCCGGCGAAGTCAAGGTCCGTGTATGACGTCGAAGAGCTCGGGAGGAAGAGAGAGAACTGAACGGGGGGCTTTGTGCAAATTAGGGTTCCAAAAAATAAAAACCCCCAACTTTTCCTATTATACTAAAAATCCCGGAAACCACAAAACTTCTGCTGACCATAACTTCTTCATACGAAGTCTGTTTTACACGTGCCACGTGTCTACAAACTCGTATCGTTATGCTCTACAACTTTCGTGAAGGAAGTTTCTCGAGAAATCTAACAGATTAGAAAGTCAACTCTTGACCCTTCAAAACCATAAAACCGTTTCAGGTAATTTATGCATCCGAACGCTTCCGCTCTTCCTTCGAACCTCAAAACACACTAACTTCTAACTCGAAAATCCCAAATAATATTAGAAAATAATATCAAATTTCCGGGGTATTACATGATGCATGTACTACTAAAGGCATGGCTGTCATTTGGTTTGGTAATTACTGAACTGATTGATATTTTAGATTTGGTAAACTGATTGTGGTAACCGAGACCAATAAAAACGAAATCGAAAAAGTGGGTTTGATTTTGGTGAGGGTGTATATTGTCACCCCGCAAACTACTTTGCTCACCAATTACATTAAAATATTATACTCGCTTATTCATGAGCCTAGCAGAGTATAAACCACAAAGATACGTATTAGAGAAGAAAATTACTAGCACCACTGCTCTCAATTGTGGTGCTCAAGCAGTTATCAACCACCAATGCTACTACACTTCATAGTTTACCAGCTCTAGCTACAAACGTTAAGAAAACCACACCTTGTCCTTGCCCTTAGCGCTTGGAGGTTTACCTGAGAGAAGCACACTAGGAAATTTCTCCCCCAAAATCTTGCATACCTATAGTGGAGTTTTATTTTTTTGATCCCAGAGGCCAATTCCTTTTCCTTTTTGGTTTCAGAAGAGGGTACCAGCATGGCCTTGAATCAAACCAAAGGTGGGGAAACCTGATGTTTGGTCGAGCTTTCTTGTCATTATCTACGTGAAGTGGAGTTGTTGAAGTCGCATTAGAAAGTCCATTGTTCGCCAAAGATTTTGAGGGTGGCGGAGATTCATGTCTCATGGTCAGGGGCGGAATTACCCTTGGGCTAGAAGGGGTCCGGACCCCTGCCAACATTGTTAATCTTGCAAAATGATGAAATCATGTGTTAATTGAATCATGAACCCTCCTAATCAATGGAAAACAACAATTAAGCATAATAAATTAGAACTAATCGACTAATGTTTAATAAACACAACCAATTTATAGAAAGAAATGTATACAAATGTTGCTTAAATATAGAATATTTTGTAATTATTAACATTGATGTGTAATTTATTTAATTGTTTTATAGAAATTAATAAGGTACGTAAATATTACATTATTATCTTTTATACTTTCTTGTTCTATATCTGGAACCCCGTAAGATTCAAATCTTGGTTCCGCCTCTGTTCGTGGTAGTTGGATTATTTTCATGCTCTGTGGTTGCCACAACAGTAGCATAACCCTCAAAACCCTCCATAGGCTAAGCAACCTTCACTCTAGTGGCATGCTGCTTGAAAGCAACCTCAGTGTTGCTCGAAAGTTATTCTTGCATTGCAATTTTAGACGGTGGAGTTGCAGCTTCAGGGTGTGGCCTCTCAAAAATGGAACCACCTCAGGTCTCGTGTTTGATGCCTCGGAGATAGAATTAGCTTTGTTAGTTTCTTTGATGCACAACATTGCTTGATCAATATTTGTGTCAATCGACACCAAAGCCCTATCATCGGCAGATCAGTAGTAGGCTTTAGAATCTCTTTTCGAATAACAATAGACTTATGTTTCGTACTTTCTTTAGAAATTAGAACAGAATAGAGGTTGAGCAATAGATGGAACAACCATTGCCTGTGGGATCCAGCTTCTCTGCTTGAATTTGCTTTGATAACAATCTGACGTTGCCACGTCATCTTTGCTCAATCCAATAACTATTTTAGAGCTCTAGTCTTTTATGGGTTTTCCTCATCAATAAATGTTGTAATTCTTATAGCTTTTAGATTTGAGCAAGGATGATGTGGCGGTATCAGATTGTTATCCCGCGTGTGATTGATCTGCCTGCCTCAGAAAGTGTAAACATCTTTGCAACTAAGCCCAATTTACAAAGTTCAATAGCTGGCCCAATGCACTAAATTTATGAAAAAACAAAGTAAAACCCAAAACCCCAGTAGGAATCAAACCCTCCTCTTTTCCAGACACAAAAGAGAGCAAAAGCAAAAACAAAACCCTCATTCTTTTCCCTCTCACTCATCATCATCACTCATTCACCTCTACCCAGAAAATCATCTCTATAAAAAATGAACTTGGGCAAACCCAATTCCCCAAATGCTCCCTCACCACCACAACTCAACCTCCACCAAGCCCTCAATTCCCTCCAATCCCATTGCTCCGGTCTCCTCCACAACCTCTCCTCCCATCTCCCTCTCTTCAACCCAACCCTTCTTCTCTCCAAACCCACCTCCAGTCAGCTCTCTCCAACCTCCAATCCCAAGCTAAAACCGCATTCCACGCCGGCTTTTCGGGCTTTGATTCCTCCCATCAGAGCCCGGCTTGGGCTCGAATAGCTGTGAACAACAAAACCCAGCTGCCAAATGAGGGGCCCAGAGCTGCCATGTCGACGGAGGCCATCGAGGAGAGGCTGGCTGGCGTGCCGGTCTATGCTCTTAGCAATGCGGCTGAGGAGTTCGTGCTGGTTTCGGGTGCTTCGAGTGGGAAGAGTCTTGGGTTGTTTTGTTTTAAGAAGGAAGACGCTGAGTCACTTCTTGAGCATATTAGAGTTATGGACCCCGGAATGCGAAGCGGGTCCAAAGTGGTGGCTGTGGCCTTGAATAAGGTGGGTGGGAGAGTGTGGACTATTTGATGGTGTTTTATAGACATTGCTTGCTTTGAATGTTTGTTTGGTGAATGGTGTTTTAATGAGGTGTTGTGTTTCGTAGGTTTTCCAGCTCAAGGTTGATGGGGTGGCCTTTCGGTTGATTCCTGAGTCTTCTCAAGTCAAGAATGCGCTTAAGGTTCGTGACTTAAGATATTTCATTTCTGAGTTTTTGGTTTTAGTATCACTGAGTGAAGTTGTGCCTGTGTGAAAATAGCTGCAACAAATTCATTCAGAATCAAAGAAGAACATAACTGCAGCGCATTCTTTATCTTTATAATATGGATAGTTGCATACTAGTTCTGTAGATTTACTTGATATGAAGTAGGCCAGGGTTCATTGAAGAGTGATTATTTCAATCTGAATTGTGCTTATGTCAAATAGTGTCTCACTACAATGTAAAAGCTTTTCACGCCCAAGGATAGCATATGATTCTGTGAAATATTATTCGACAAGTTTAGCAGAACATACTGGCAGACACTCGGCACTGGTCTCATAGTGCTGATAGGTACAATCAGCAATACTATCCAAACCTTGGGAAATCCCATATGTTAGGATAATGACATACTTCTGATCTTGTGAGAAGAAAGATTGTGAATAGGTGATAGGATTCGTGTTATTCTTACAAGAAAGATCTATGAATATTAGGGTCAAATAAAGATACATATCAGACCTCAAACCAATCCAAAGAGACCTTAATTCAACCACACTGCCCTATTAATCATCCTATGTCAACAACGCTGCCCTTGAGCTGGTGATTAGATATCAACAATCATCAATTTGCTGCAAATAGGTCCGAGATGAGATCCAAGCGAGAGGATTTAATAGTGTTCAGACCACATTGGGAGCATTTAATAGTGTATAATGTCATGGACCCTTCCCAACCATTTTCATCTGTGATTGGCTGCTCAAGTTACTACAAATATAGCATATAGCCAGAGATATTTTTCATTTTTTTTTTATCTTCGTCCTTCAATTAAGCACAAAATAAGAAAAGAGGACAATAGATCCACTCAATTGAAGCAAATCATAATAAACAGAACAAAATAATTGCACTTGGAAAACAACCATCTAGCTAATCTATACTTTCAGTGCAACAAAATGCAATATAGACACTTCCAGAAGCTGCTGACATCTATGGAAAAAGGAGGACCAAAAGTTAACCCTATTCAACAATTCCTCCAGCCCCTACCCCTCATAATTCCTGAAAGATACTAACAGCCTAGAGTCTGCAACTTTGCATTACCCTTGCCCCTTTTCACCCCATCAAAACGTCTAAGACTTGCGCTGAACTGAGAATAGCAACACTCTAGACAATTCCAACCATCCGCTTCACTTGAGATATTGACCACTGCTTTTAGGAAACAGATCCATGAAATAGAACACGTTCAACATCATCTTCCTCCTTCTGAACCACAGCACACCATTTTTGGGAATAAGCAAAACATCTGGTCTCAATACGACCATTTTAGGGCAATCCCTAGTTATCGGCCATTGAGTGATAATCACCCCAAATACAACATATCTTAAACTTAGGCATCTTATTCTATTGAAAATGCAGGTATTAAAAATCGAGTATTTTGTTGCTGTATTTGGTTCCCCAATAGATCAAGCCATAAGTAGGGTGTAGATATGTTAGTGGCATTGATCTTGAGAAGTTATCCAGAAATTCAGATTTCAAGTGTTATGGGAGTGGGTTCCACCAACACCAAGCTTGCTTTTTTAGAAATCTCCTCTGTCTCTATCGTGTCCTCCTGCTTGTTTGAATAGTAATATTAAACTGTGAATGATGTTTGATGTATTCATAGCTTGCGACATGCAGTTCATATAAGATAATGAGTTTTGACTATCCTGGTTCTCTTCTGTAGGAGAAGGAGAAAGCTGGATCTTCTGAAGATGGCTTTTTTGGGGTGCCAGTTTTCCAGGTTCTTCTCTTAGCTTTTCTCAATTGAATTTGTCATATACTTCATGATATGTGGTGACACACGTCACACGATATCTAAACATATAATCCCTGGATACTTTAGAGATTAAAGAGTTTGTGATAAAATCCAACACACTTCCACACACGAAGTGTGATAATGGCAATACAAAATAAGATTGTTTGTTGGTATTTGTCATGAAAAAAAATCTCAAAATTTGAGATATTTGGATTTACTAACACCAACACTTTTGATGATACTGATAATTTGACAAACTTTATTATCAACACTTTTGGTAGTAGTTTAGATGGAGAGGCCCAATGGTTACTGACAGAGCCGTCAAACACTTGGCTCAACCACTATTTTGACTGATTGCTTAGTGACCATCTCATGGAATCCATCTTTTGGGCATTCATACTCATAAAACAGTGACCCACTTTAGGGTGAGTGGGAGTTATTATGTTTGGTCCCCAAGTTGATTTACATTTGGGATTTTGATACTATATTGAACTATTCAATATAGAAACTTATGCTGTCAATCTATTAGAGCAGGAATCCATTCAGTCATTTGACCACAAGTCCTCCACACCACCGCATGGTCAATTATGTTTTGGCCCAACCACTTAACTCAACCACACATAGTTGAGGGGCCATCAGCTTCTTCTTCTTCCTTTTTTTCTTCTTCTTCCTATAAATGCAAATAGTGGTTGGAGGCTAATCATGTTCTATTGTAAGCATAGCACAACAGAGAAGTTTAGTTTATTTTATTTTCTATACATATGATCAGAATTAGCTTCCCATGGCTATTATGGTTGAGAAGATATGCTATTATGGTTATCGTAGGATGATTTGCATTTAAAGAAATATAACAAGCTTTAGCATATGAGGGACGAGGAGCGAGTGAGGGAATTCTGGGCTTTCTTTGTTGGCTTCCGTTACTTCTGAGTTCTGAGTTTAGGTAGGGATTATTATTTTCTCTATTTCTTCAATTTGGAGCGCAGGTGTTAGCTTATTGAAATTACGGCTTGTTTGCTTGTTGTTTTTGTTGTCTTTTGTTTTGGTGGCTTCCTCAGTTGACCTTCTGTAAGTTAAATGGATTTTTTTTCTTTCTAAAAAAATCTCTATATAAAGACCAACTAAATTATTCTTTAGTGAATTGGATTTGTATGTTGAGAAAAGACAAAAAATGGTTTGATTGCATTAGTTTGATGGCACAGTATGTTGCAGTTAGAATTCAGTTATTTATAGTTTTGCGCTTGTTCGTTGCACTCTTATGGCTTCAAACTGTTAGGAAAGCATCATTAGACTGATTTTGTGGACATAAAGCTTTTTATAATGTTGGAGATTTTATTCCAGCATGCCATGCTAATATAGTAATATGGCATGCTAATATTATGGTCTTATCAAATGCGTAATGGATGAACCGCCTTGCGGTAAAGATACACTTTCACAAGCTTATGGTGGACAAACGATCTGCGCACACACTACATGGCGTAAACTGAGTTTTGCCTCATTAGAAGTAACAGATTGTGGTGCCTCTTGAATATCATGTCCCGAGTTTTGAATAATGCATTTATATTTTAACTACAGATTTGTATCTCAGTGCTTGTTGAATTTCATAGCATGCAATTCACTGTGTCTGTGATCAAACTTAACATCAGCAGTGAATGCATTGTGTATACTAGTTTAATTTTGACATTGATTTCCTGGTTTGATCTGTTCCTTGAGGAAATGTGTTATCTTGTTTTTTTTTTTTTTTTTTTTTCCGGCTTTAAGAGAAACATAAGTTATTGCCTGATGCCTCAAACTTTGAGATTCGCTTGCCCATCCTTGAACAGAGATTTTGTTTAATAATGTCACTATTGTTTGATTTTTCATGCCAAACACATCAGTTTGCTTTTTTCTTTTTTTTTCTTTTTAAAAAAACTTTTATGCATTAGTTTTTAAGCTGGTCAGTTCTTATCCTTCAAATTTCTTATTGAGACTGGCGGGCAAATCTTGTTTAGACCTAGATTATGATGATATTTTTCTTTGTTTTATAGCTCGCTGTGCCATGATGTGTTTTTGCCTCTTTTCAGCCTGCCTATTGGAATCTTGCCCGACTTCTTTTTAATATTTATTTTTTGATGTATGCTCTCTTCTTAAAGTTATTCTATGATCTCTGGTGCTAACTTTCTGTTCAAACATTTGTTTAGTCTAGGAGCTTGATTCTAAGAAGCCAAAGCAAGAGCTATCGTCCAGTATTTTTCAGGAAGGTTGGTTAAAATATTATCATGTTCTGCATTATTCTAGCTTCTTGGCTTGAAATACAGTTTCGCTTATCTTTCAATATCTCTTCTAGGAGGATTTAGAAAACTCACTATCAAGAGCTTCTCGGGATCAGAAACAATTGAATCCTTTACTTAGACCAGGGGATATTCAGGTATGGATTTCAAGGCTCCTTAGTGAGAGTGCAGCAGAAATGCAAAACCCATCTTTCTATTTTACTTATTATAATTTCATATTGGTAGGTTGCTGTTCTTGAGGATGTAATAAAGGGGATGAAGGTGCGCACATTTTCCCTTGTTCTTAATATTTATTATTGTTAAGGAATGACTGACCAGTAGATGGAGCACAAGGAGTGAAGAAATTTTAGTTTTGCATGTTTTGTGGATACTCATAAATTTTCATCCTCTATCTTCTGGGAAATTACTGAGTACAGTTGTAACTTGTCTATGCTAAAGTATAATGAAATATTGCAGGAGGGTTCCACACCGGTCTGGGATGATGTTGTTTTCATCCCTCCTGGATTTGATATCTCTACTGATCCCACCAAGCAACAGGCAGATGCTGCAAAATAGCAGGGAGTCTCCTCTTTGGCAAGAACATGATCATTCCAATACAAACTACAACCTGTTTGTTTATAATATTGGCATTAGCTGTTAGTGCAAAGACTTGCTGTAATGGGATTTGAGTTCCAAGCTTGTAGCTATAATTACTCAATCGACCTTTAGTGTACTTGCCTGCTTGGCTTTCAAGTAATTTGAAATAGGTTGATTGTCCAGGATACCTCATTGCAAGATGATTTTATTAATTTGCCCCTTTTTCATGTTGTTTATTTTTCGTGAGCTTTTGCCCATTGTAGAGAAGAAGTTTAAACTACTTTTGTCTCGTGTTTTGCGTTGTGAAGACAGACTTCCGGAAATTGTTCATCATCTACTGAACTAGATTCAGCAAAGGTTGTTAAAATAAAAAAAAAATTGTAGTCTACTTTCGGTATCAACCAGGATATATTAGGATTCACTGGGTTAAAGATTTCGGTTCAGTTACCTTATAAATTAATCCGAGTATATATGCATGCAAATCAGGCAATATATATAACTTGAAAATCAAGATGAAGCAAGTATTAATGTTCAAAATCTGACAAAAGAATATAATCGTCGAAATCTTAAGTAGAAACTTGTATAACAAGAAAGAATGGATAGTGGTTCAAAACTGGAAAAAGAAAAAAATTATATGCATGCAAATCTTGAACCGGCATCTACTCCTTTATATACCCCAAAGTCCCAAACCCCCCACAACCACTTTGCTATATCTCTCATCACAAGCTCGAATTCTGTACTGCAATTAATCTCTAGACTAAATTCAATTAGTTGTAACTTTGCTCTAATCAAGAACCATGAGTCGGCCACAGCCCCAGCCTCAGCTAAACTTTCGGGCGCCCCAGCTGGTGCCCCAGAGGCCGACGCCCCAGCCTCAGGTATATTGTTAAAAACTAATTATATGCTGTACGTACGTTTAACTGTCTGCTCTCTGTTTTATTAAAATGCATGACTATTTATACGTGCAGATGTGCCAACTCCGATACAACTACTGTGAATGTAAAGGCTGTGCCAAGGACTTCGCCAAATTTCAGAAACGTGTTCAAGAGAAATACAGTACGTTCCGTCATGCACCTCCCATATATATATCTATATATTGATCTTAGATATTGTTTCTGTATATCTACCATGCATATTGATCTTACCTTTTCTTATCAATTTGATTGAACTTTACTACCTCCTGTATGTGTAGAGATCCCAAAACCCAGTTTGGATGAAAAGCACCGCACAATCACAGTGATCGGGACATCAGATGCAGCCGGACTTAGGAAGCTTCTTCTAGAGAACACCAGAGGAAAAAAACATGTCGAGATTTTGCCAAACCCAAAGAAGGAAACTAGTGAGGGGGCTAATCACCCAGCAGCACCACCGCAACCACCACGAGAGGCAACCACCATGAGAGAGAAGAAGCGGCCGGCATAGGAAGGTTACGTGGTGGAACTATGTACTATGTAGAAGAATCAAGTGGGATGGGCCAAACGGGTCAATATTATTCAAGGGGTCATGATAATGAAGAATCATCATTGAAACATGTCGAGAATGATGAGAATCCCAAGAGTTGCACCATCATGTAAAAGAGGCGAAATTAACTAGTGTTCCAGCTAGGTTTTGATTTTGTTTGTCTCTTGTGTGTTCTTTGGTAGCGCTAGTCATTGATGAATACCTCTTTTTTTCTTTATAAGCAATGAAAAAACAGCACCTTCGATTAGCCATTGATGATTCTCTTTAGTTGCGTTGGTCTTTTTCTTCGTTTAAATTTGTTACCAGACGTGTTATTCTGTAGCTCTTTCAACTTTTGTGGTGCATTATATTGCCTTCTGGTGTTACTGAGTATCCAAACAGCAACTCGATTTTAAGCCTCATATCTTCATTCTGAGGAATCACAGCCACTACTCGTGAGAAAGTTAATCACATGGAAATTGATTTAAGAAAATAAGTCTGACTGTAATTGAAATAGCTTCTAGGACACATACATGTTATCAGTTTGATCAACCAGAAAAGCAAATATTTGAAATAGATATTTGAACCAATTCACCATCTGAGATCACAATAAAAACACTAGGACTTGAGATGAACAACCCTTAAGAGTTCGGAATTCATCCCGGCCAGTACTCAAACAGTGCATTCGATCAAAGCACCAGATCAAATTTGGACTCCTATATATGTACAATGTACGTCATGATGTCTTATACTATTAGCACTCAAGAACTCCATGGCCTAGCTTATATTTATTGACACTTTCATGGTATTACAAATTAAGCTAACTGAATGATAATTGATATGAAAACATGCATGCATGCATGTACTGAAAAATGTCACCTAAAGAAGAGAGAGTTTAGCAAGTAAAAGCGAATTTTCTTTGAACACCTAGCTAAACCGAGTAATTGTAATAGATGATTATCGATCCTTGAGAATTAACTCTTCACCCTGGCTCATGTCATTCATTAACTGACAGTCTTCTTTTTTTTTTAACATCCAAAACACCCCCTGATACCATGTTAGAATTTGAGCTTCTATTTTGTTATTGAACAAAATCTAATCGAAACCAACAAATTTGGATGATTTGATAAATTTGCAGTAGCATATGAAGATGGGACAGTAGCAAGGATTGTAAGGCAAACTTATGTGCTTAACAATTCAGATCTAGCTACTACCCTCCGATATTACATCAACATTAGCTCTTATATGGGGGGCATAAGTGACCTAGAAATATCTATAAAACAAGCTAATTAGCTAGAATATAAATGTACGTACGTACTTAATTTAGCTAGATACAAAAGATCTAGCTAAATGAGTGGGATAAACAGTTGTACAACTGGCTGGAAGTATCTCACTGCAGCTATAAGTCTTCAGCGAAATGTCATTGCACCTCAGCGAATTAAGCTAGCGGACTGAAAATACCAACAACACTTCCCCGCCGCTTCCTAGATATCCCAGGAAAGCATTAGCTTCAAGTCTTCAACACTACTCCTTCCACTAGTTCTTTGTTGTTGGACTATTTTTTCTTTTCCTTATAGTTTGTTAGGCTTGTGGTTCTGTAGTTTCGTTGCTGTATCTGGTTTCTTTATTTAATGAAAGTTTCCCTTAAAAAAACAATCAAAACATAATTATGCTTAAATTAAGCATGTCGATCGGAACAGAACAAATTACTATCACAAAAAACTAAGACACTAGCTAGCTAGTTCCAACTTCGTAGATCCAAATTAAACAATACAAATATGTAGCTTTGTAATAGCTAGAAGCCAACTTTTACTTGCAAAACAAATGATACAAGTAGAAAAGTAAAGAATGCATGTCCATCAGATCCAGTTAGAATGCTTAAAATAACTAATACTTGATATACCTTCTAATCACAAATTCACACCAAATTAAGAAACTAACGAGTGAATTTATTTTGATGAACTAATCCTTCGCCTAACGACCAAAAAATAAACAAGAAGGAACTAATCCTTCACCTGCCCTTAGGATGTAGTGACTGTTGCCCTAATTAACCACCCACAGTATCGAAGTTTAAGAAGTTGAGGATACCTGAGAGGAAGCAGAGTGAGATTGTTGTTGAAGTCCAGGCAGTACTGGAGAATCATGCACGTCATGTGGAAATTCAGGCAATGGTGCTTCAAGCTGGAGAACCTTCATCACTTCTCCTGCTTTTGGTCTTTCTTTGCTGTTGCGGTTAGTACACCATAATTCAACAGTCAACAAGATGTTCATTTTCTTTCGATCATAGTCCATTTCCAATCTCTCATCAGCTATATCAAGAAGATTTCCTGCAAGGTACAACCGCCAAACCCCTTTAATAAGTGGTAAGTGAGACTGTCCATCATGGTAAGTCCTCCTTCCGCAAGCAATTTCCAGGGCTACAACTTCGAAACTATACATGTCGGTTTCCTTCGTGGCTCTCCCTTCAATTGTGTATTCTGGGGCCATGTATCCTAAAGTCCCTGGCACCCCTACTGACTCGTTCGTTCACTGAGTCCTGAATAGAGGATCCACTAGCTTAGATATCCCAAAATCACCAAGCTTAGTGCTGAACTGTTCGTCCAACATTACGTTAGCTGGTTTGATATCCCTATAAAGAACGCATTGCTGGGCATCTTCATGTAGATAATGGAGGGCTGAAGCTAAGCCTGAGGCTATCTTGTACCTTTTATCCCACGGTAAGGTAGTTCTGCTCCCAAATAGATGGTTGTCAAGGCTGGTGTTAGCCATGTATGCATAAACAAGTAAGCATTCACCTTTCTCATGGCACCATCCAATGAACTGCACCAGATTTTTATGGATTAAGCGGCTTATGATTTTGACTTCATTCCTGAATATATACCTTTTCATAATCTTGATGATCAGATTCCGCAATGATTCTGTTGACAGCAACTATACAGCCTTCCCGATCTTGTAGGAGTCCTCTATAAACTTGTCCGGACCCTCCTCTTCCTAGCCTTCTATCGATTGCAAAGCCGTTGGTGGCAGCAACTAATTCTTGGTAAGCAAATTGTTTTGGAATGGCTAGTCCCTCAAAATTTGTATTTACCAAAGAACCAGAGTGATTTTTTCTCCACTTCCAGCATACGACTACACCAAGAAACATAATTAAGATAGAACCTGCAATGACGATTATCAAGAACGTATATTTCTTCTTTTTTGGGTTTCTGGAACTTCTGATCTCGTCATTGAAGCCCGAACCTGAATTGAACGCCCATGACTTTATAGCATGCCGCTCAGGGTTCGGTCCAGTAGCTGCAGAAAACCCTAATGAAACCCACTGGGGAAGAACCTTTCGCAAATCGACATGGTAAGTAAGTTTGTAAGTATAAACACCCAAAACAACAGGATTTGGGTTCTTTTTGAATGTCCAAAACACCGAAAGGTTGTTGGCAGTGGCATTGTAAGTTATCCATGCATTACCAACCATCCCAGTGATGTTGCTAACATTCCAACTGTCGTAAACAACTGAAGAAATTTCATTGATATTGATCCCAATATGCGGCCCTGGTGGATCCCAAGCTACGTTTGACCAAGCATCAAACTCGACCGTTACAATTTGGCTGTCGGTAGGTGCATTGAAATTGATGGGGCTACTGAATAACCCTAAACCACCGCCGCAAGAATTTGGTGGAAAGGGGTAGTCCACGGGAGCAAGAAAGAAGGCAAATCCATCACCAAAGATTTGAGTATTGGTACCAATATCGACGATGAAAGTGAAATGAGTAGTGAAGTCTGCAAGTGACCCAGTAGTATTGTCCCATAGGTGCAATGGCTGTGCATACGTAGCCCGTCCTACACGGAATACTTCAGTGATTGTGTTGAGCTCAATCACTCCCAAAAAAGGCTCGGCATCACCTTCATATACTACGCTCTGTGTACCAGAGTCAAATTTATTTATATTGAAGGAAAGTGGATGAGCAAAAAAGTGAGGTAAAAAGTTCATGAATATTAGAAAGCAGATTGCCGGTCTGCTTTTGCTTACAGACATCATAACTTGACAGTTGAGACAAGAAAGAAATGGATGGTGCTTAGGATTATGAAGACTTCGGCATCGAAGAATGAGTCCACTAATAATGGGTGGGTTGCTGCTTAATCTCCTTCAGCTAGTTAGTTGCGTATAATGTAATTCTTGTTTCCGTTGAACCATATCTTTCATTTCTATAGATTTAAGCCTTTTAAGAGGTCAGTTGCGATATGTATAAAGGACTAATTAGAGCAACTTCAATAAATGAGTCAAATTCACGTGGCCACTTATAACGGTAAGAAATGACAATTTTCAGCACTTCAACCAATCAGTTAAATCTGACATGTAAATGATTCTTTGGTTCGACCGGTCAAGTTTGACACAGTCAGATGAAACAGTATTTTATTTTTTATTGTTTCTTCTCTCTCCTTCTCTTCGTTTCTTCCACCATTCTCTATGTGAAATCAATCATCTCCCATTATTATATTAATTTATTTTAACCTGTTAGTTGGAGTGCAAAATTTATCAGATAGTTAAAATTTTTTTTGAGTACATGAATGGAGTTGCTCTTACAGACCAACCAATTAAGAGCTTGTATATATGTGCTTGATTTTAAAACAGCAAACATTTACATCAACTGGGACTTAAGAAATTGCATGTTGTAAGTAAGATGTTTTAAAAGGCTAGCTAAGGCGTAACCTAGACTTTTTTGGAAGAGCCTCAGTAAGGCGTAAGTCTTACAACATATTTTTAATTTAATTTATAATTATTTAATTACACTCAAAATCCTAAAGTTAACTACTAGTAATTTTTCAAATAGTTTCAACTATATGGATAATTAGCCATTATCATATAGTTATCTATAAGAATCTCTTATCTAATTAGAAAAAATAGATCACTTAACATTTCCCAACCAAAAAAAAATTCTTGCGCGTTCGCCTTTCATGCTTCAGAAGGCGTTTTTTGCGCTTTTTACGCCATGTGCAGCGCCTCTTGCGCCTCGGTGCTTAGGCAACAAGGCTGACTCATTTTTTCTTGCGCCTAGAGCCTTTTGAGCCTTAAGGCGAGCCTCAGTTGCGTTTTTTAAAACAATAAGATACACCAACGTATACAACAAGTCAATAGTATGTACTAAAAGGATCGAAAAGGCTAGGTCTACGTACTATTGATAAATGGCTCATGTCATTTATCAACTGAAAGCCCTCTTTCTTAAACATCCACTCACAAGGTATTAGTAGAGAATCCGGGTCTAACTTGGAAGATAAGCATCAGTGATTAGGAATCATCACGTACTGTCCTTTTGGTTTTCACATGATGAGCTTCTTGTATTGAAATGATCTCTTTCGGTATATATACATGATCTTTAATTTTAACACAACTCGGTATTGTCCTCTTTGGCAAGAACATGTTCATTCAAATACAAACTAGCTACAACGTGTTTGTTTATAATATATAATATATATTGGTATTAGCTGGTAGTGCAAAGACTTACTGTAGGTACTTGCCTGCTTGGCTTTCAAAAGTGAATTTCAAATAGGTTGATTGTCATCAGGAATTCAGGATTACTCATTGCAAGATGATTTTAGTAATTTGCAGTTTTTTTATGTTAATTTATTTTTCGTGAGCTTTCACCCTTCTTTAGAATGAAGTTAATTTGTACTATTGAAATTCCCTGGTAACAGGAATGTCAAGATTAATTCAGCAAGGTTGTTGTAAGCAAGTAAAATTTTCTAGTTCTGCTTCAGTCGGCCAGGAATCATGTATTAGGAGTCCCTAGGTTAAATATCTCGAGCTAGTCAATCAGTTACCGACCTGAGCATATATACATGCAAATCAGGCAATCTATAATGTGGAAATCAAGATGAAGCAAGTATATATAAGAAAGTGTATGCAATGTATATAACATGGTTCATCAAAATCTGACATAAATATAATCTTGAAAATCTTGAGCACACTGCTTGTTCAACAAGAATAAGCAAGTATAGTGGTTAAAAACTGGGAAAGAAAATCTATACATGGAAAATCTTGTACCAGCATCAACTCCTATATATACCCCCAAAACCCTTTGTTATCTATCTACAAGCTCGAGTTCTATACTGCAATCTATAGTTAAGTTTGATCAATCAGTAGTAACTCTATACCCTAATCAAGAAGTATGAGTAGCCCTCAGCCTCAACTCATGATGAGTAGGACTCACACCGCGCCTCAGCCAGCTACCCATTCTCTTCAGATCATGATGAATAGGCCTCAGACGACGCCTCAGCCAGCTCCCCAGCCTCATCAGCTCATGATGAATAGGCCACAGACGGCGCCTCAGCCTCAGCCTCAGCCTGCGCCCCAGCCTCAGCCTCAGCTTCAGGTACCTGCTTATTATTCTGTTGCATGTTGTATTATATGGTATAAGTGACATATAATTAAGTTAATGCATGGCTGTTTATATATGCAGATGTGCCTACTCAAATACAACTACTGTGAATGCAAAGGGTGTGACAAGGACTTTGCAAAATTTCAGAAACTTGTTGTAGAGAAATACAGTACGTTCCGTCATACTCATACATCCAATGTAGCAAGCATGCATATTTATCTTACATTTTTCTATTTCAACTGATCATTAATTTGTTTGAAATTAACTTGAACTTCGTCTTGTGCAGAGGTCCCAAACCCTAGCTTGGATAAACAGCACCGCATAGTCACAGTGATGGGGACATCAGATGCCACCGGACTTACAAAGCTGCTTAAAAAGGCCACAGGAAAAAAACATGTGGACATTTTGCCAAACCCAGTGATGGAAGCTAGTGAAGCAGAAAAAAGGAACAAAGACAACAACAAATCTCAAGAGGAAGCTAATCGCCCACAACAACAACAACAACACCAACCACCACCAGATGCAACCAACTTGGGAGAAAGAGGCATAGGAGGAAGAACAAGTGGAAATATGCACAATGTAGGAGAATCGAGCGCGATGGGCCAAATGGAGCAGAGGCAGCAATATTCAAGGGTTAATAATAATCAAGAATCAGCATGGAACTATTTCAATGATGAGAATTCCAACAGTTGCACCATCTGTGAAAGCGGGGCGAAATTAGCTAGCTAGTTTTGATTTTATTTGTCTAGCTATTGTGTTCTTTGGTAGAGCTAGTCATTGATCCATGATGACCTCTTTTTTGTTTTTCCTTAATATACAATAATTAAAGAAACACATTCGATTAGCCATCGATGATTCTCTTTAGTTGTGGTCCTTTGTTTGTTCAAATTTCTTACAACTTCTTGGTGGACTACAACATATATTATTGCCTTCTAGTGTGTTATTGAGTCTCCAAACAACACGTTTCAAGCCTCATCGATCGTCATTCTGATTTTGCTTCAGGAATCACAGCCACTATATATTAGCACCCAAGAACTCCATGTATAGTGCCTTATGTAGAAGAAGAAGAAGCAGCAGAAGTAGATCGATGATATATGAATTAAGTGAAGCTACCTACAGTGTTGATCTTTTGTTACAACACATTAACATTATCTAATTAAGGGTAGTGCTAGAGGGCCTTAATAAGGCATAAGATTTATGACCTTAATCTTACGTGGCAGCCATATAACCTAGACACATCATCAATTTTTAAAATCAAGTCATGTTAATCTTAAGTGTAAAGACAATGTTAACCCTGACAATTAATGGCTACTACATACTAGAATGGAATATTTTCTTACCCTAATTTATTAATAATGATGTAGTTAATAATCATAGCAAGAGAGGCTTTTATTCCATAAACGTAAATTTCTTTCCATCTTTGAGAATCTAAACTTAGTTATAGACTTTTAAATTATCAATTTTTTATTTTATTTTTATGGATTTACAATTATTATGCCATATACATGTCATATTCTCTATCGAATTTTTAAACAAAATAAAAAATAGAAAAATCTCTAGAAAAATTCTTTTGGATGAATTACATATATATATAAACTTTATTTTAGACGAATTATATATGTAAATCTTTTTTCTTGGACAAATTATATATACATACACACACATATGATTCATAATTTTGATCGAACAAGTATATGTATTTTCACATTGTATTTTGGTGTTTAATCTAAGCATGATTGTGATGAAAAAGAAAAGGTTAGAAATATACATTTTTTTTTATATATATAAGAAAGACAAAATTGAGAAATTTTAAATACACACCCCTAATATCTTAATACACACTCCTTGCTTAATACACCACCTATCAAGTTTTTTATTTCAGTATTATACTTAATACACATTCCAAACTGCCTAAAATGGCCTTAATTTATGAAATATTCCATTTATTTAATATAATTAATATATATTTACTGTTTTGTACCTCTTTTTACATATTATTTTGTCTAATTTTTGCTAGAAATTCTTGGTTATCATCATTCAATTGATAATCAAATAATTATTGTTATATCCCAACTCCAAATCACCAATATAAGTTTTAAAAATTCACAAGCTAGTAGAACTGTAGAAGTACAGTAGATATTAAACATAGCTAGTTAGTTATTCGATAAAACATGTCATGATAAAGATGCAGTACATGACAATATGATCTGCAAGATCAAACTAAAGCTGATACAGAAAAGAAAAAAAA
>NC_020494.1:14326796-14330590 GCF_000184155.1 Fragaria vesca subsp. vesca | reverse complement strand
AATAGATCGATGTATGTTTTGGTCATTTAGCTTACCTATAAAATCTCAATAAAAACATAAAACAATAAATGTGTGTATTAAGAGATTAGGAGTGTGTATTTAAAATTTCTCGACAAAATTATTTAGAACCATTGAATTTGGAAAGATAAAATTGTATTTTTGCTTAAAAATGAAATAATATAATATTTTTAATTGGTGATGTGTCTACGTGACATAGTCTGCCACCTAAGATTAAGGCCATAAATCTTAGGCCTTATTAAGACCAAAAATCATTTTCCTCTAATTAACTACGATATATATACCAATTAGCTAGTTCAGTAGTTCCTAGTAGACAACACATCAACACTCTAGCTTGAAAGACGAGTGAAGAAGATGAAGAAGAAGAAGGTAAACTCAGAAAAAGAAAGAGCTTCGTATATTGATCATCACAAAAATACAATCATCTATCTTTTATACTTGTATATTTATTAATAAAAGTGACTTCCCTTTTTTACCCTTAACATCCCCCGTCAAGCTGATGGTAGGGAAAACTAACATCAGATTGCAACAGTAAACAAAAAAAATGTTGTGATTATGATAAGATTGAAGATGCTTTCTTCAGCCAGGAGGAATAAGCGACACAAATTGAGAAGATAAACATGAGCTTGGTTGACAAGAGAAGGAAGCAGCTTTATCGTGGAATTTTGAACAAGATGGTGACTGAAAATCATATATAGTGATGCCTATGAAAACACTCAGCTACACTGTGACCCCTCTTGAAGCATATCTAGCATTGCAAAGAAAACCCAAAAGCAACTACTTGCCTAGGACATGATCGTTGGGAACATACTTGAGCAGTGTGACCCTTGTTGTTGCATATTTGACAAGCATCAAGGGTGTTACTGATCTCTGACTTATCATTTAAACTAGAAGTTATGACTTGAGTGTAGCCATTATTTTGATTCCTGTAACAATTCCACCTACCATTCTGATAATGAATTCTAGCTCTTCTTCTTTGGTCAAAATACCAACAGTGGAGTTACAATACCCAACTGGCTGAGCAACTTGAGTAGAAGGATGTGTACCAATTTGGTGGATAAGACCAGTGTTTGGCTAAGAAGTTCCACAGTTGTACACAACTTCATTTGTTGGAACGACATTCGAACCATTAAGGTAAACAATGGAACCAGCAGATAAATTGAGAGTAGATGTCACCATATGATGACCATAATTTGACATAAGAGGTACCCCAAAGTTTCCATTTTGCATCGTGGCATTAACAGAATATGTAGGATTCATAGTAAAAGCAGATGCAACGTGGTTCATATTGTTAGGCAGAACAATATGCTGAGGTACATAAGTAAGTTGAGTGGTAAGATGTGTACCAGGAGATTGGTTCTCAAGAGATTTGGTCACGGGAGCTGAAACAAGAGAACTCGAATCCGTACCAGAAGATTGGTTCTCAACAGATATAGGCATGGGAGTAGAAGCAAGAGAACTCGATTCTTGAACGATGTTAGACTCAAAATCCAACAAAAGTGTACGAAGCTAGGTTAGAGATATTGGAGTCTTTTGAGCTCTGATGACAATCTTGAAGGTTGTAAAAGCAGCAGGTAAGCCATTCAAGATAAAGGTTACTACATCATCATCAAGAATATGAATTCCAGCAAACAGAAAGTTGGTCCCGAACAGTTTTGAAACGTTCCATATACTTGTCAATACTATCTTTACCTTTCTGAATTTTCTGTATTGAGGTTTGGAGCTTAAAAGCTTTGAACTTTACCTTTCATAAAGAGAAAACCATACATTCTTTTGAAGTTTTGCTCCCAACAATAAAGAAAAGAGCATTATGGGACAAAGTACCAGCTAATAACGCCATTAAAGCTGAGTCATTCTTCCTCCAATCCTTATACTCTTGTGTAAGCTCGATCTGAGGTAATATTACCCTCTTTTGTGATCTTGTATTGTGAAGGACAAGGAATAGATCCATCAATATACCCCATAAGGTCACATCCTAACAACATAGACTCTAGCATAAATCTCCAAGAGACGTAATTACTATCATTTAGTTGAACTGTAATTCGATTGTAGAAATTGGAAAGTAGACAACTTTGTAACACTATGGTATTATCCATGATGCAAGAGATAATTGTAAAAGAACCTGAAGTAGACTCATAGATCTTCATAGTACAGTTCTTCTGTTTCAACTTTCTTTCTCATTCACATTCTCATTCCCAAATACTTCTCCCAAGCTAAGATGAAGATTAATTGTACACTAATGATGTAAAATGAACATCAATGCATAACTCTGTATCCCAAAGTGTTCAAAACACTATTGATAGGCACACTTCAAAGGCACACCTTAAAGAATCAATACTGACCAAAATGAATACCACTCTGCTGCAATCATGCCTTGAACGCCATCTTCATTGATTAGCAATTTTAAGTAACAATCTTTTCCACCATCAATATCTCTATCTACCGTAACTACAAGCAAACAACACCCAAACTTGAATTATCCTTTATTAACACGAACAATCATAATAGCACTGCTCCATCAATTTTCTTGACCATACATCATGTTCAAGTTCTTACTTTCACCAATTTTCATCAATTATCAACCAAATTCTAGAAGAAGCCTAAATCAGAACAAAGAGAACCTCAAACTAAAATACCCAAAATTCTAGGATTTCTACTTTTCCTCAATCTTTAACAATCTCCATGAATAACTTGCTTTAATCAGTTTCAGAGTACTCAAAACACAAATCCAAAGCTTCGATGACTATGTATAGAATCAAAAGAGCATGATTAACACTACGAGAGCAGCAGAAAACAAATTGAAGAGTTTCTTCTTCAAAGAAAAATCAAGATTCTTATCTGAGATGCAGAACCGGAGCTTTGATATGAAGTGACGTCAGAAAAAGCTACCGGAAAACACAGAGATTAGTCCTCCTAGGTCGCAACTTGGGGCTCTGATGCCATGAAATAAAGACGAGTGAAGAAGATGAAGAAGAAGAAGGTAAACTCAGAAAGAGAAAGAGCTTCGTATATTGATCATCACAAAAATACAATCATCTATCTTTTATACTTGTACATTTATTAATAAAAATGACTTTCCCTTTTTACCCATAACATAGCTAACTACGATGATGATTTCACTACTAGAATAAAGGACTTAGGCGACGAAAACACGGCGACGAAAACTTTTTCGTTGCCTAGGTAAGCAGTTAGGCGTCGAAAACTTCATTCGTCGCCTAAAATAACTTAGGTGACGAATCATTATTTGGTTGGTCGCCTTAGATTACCAAGGAGACAAAAGAAGGACTCGTACCACTTTCGTCGCCATAGTATATCTTCAGTCAACGAAGATGGTTTCGCCGCCTAAACTATGAACCACTTAGGCGACAAACATATTATTTCGCCGCATAAGTTTATCTTAGGCGACGAAAGTGGTTACTTATGCAACACAAATGTTTCGTCGCCTAAGTGAACACACTTTATAGTCTGCATTCAGTTTCCAGATCTAAAACAGATGGGAAAAAAAGGGAAAGCTGCAAAATCGCTCTTCTGCTCAGGTTTTGCCATTTCGGTGTGAAATTCTTCTATTTTGGTGATCATAAAGCTTTATCAACCTCTACCTCTTAGTTTTTAACTTGGTATGATCCTTTTCTCTCTCTCTCTCTCTTATCATATTTCTCATGTTTTCTGATGAGTTTCAGGTGAAGAATTTTGGTCACATATTGTTGATAATAGTATAGTGTGATTAATATGATACATATATATCTTGCATGTGTGATTATGATGTGGCAAAAGGG
>NC_020494.1:14319520-14326395 GCF_000184155.1 Fragaria vesca subsp. vesca | reverse complement strand
ATATATATATATTTTTGAATTGTTGGTTGTTATGGAAATCAGTTGTGATTTCAAAAGATTATGTTGTGTGTTGGATGTAAGAATGGTGAAATTCTTTCATTCATAAATATTTAATTAGCCTTAGAAATCCCGTTCGAGAATCATCTTGTCACAACTGTGTTTGACAAAATGATTCTTGAATTGTCCCATTTTTGGACAATTTGGGTGCATATGATTTTGTTTCGCAATTTACAGTTCTTGTGTTTTGCGTTATCGATCGTGGGTATATATTTCGATGAGGTCTCTTGTTACCGTTCCTCGAGTGCACATTAGGTATAGATATTCGTTCACTTGAGGAACTGTAGGGAGATGCTGCCGAAATTTATACCCACAATCGAAAATGTAAAACGCAAAACACAAGAACTGTAAACTGCAAACAAGGCGGGACCAAGGGGGGGGGGAGGAAATAAAAAGGCTTGGGAGAGTTGAAATTGTGGGCAAGGAAAAAGCAAGCAAGGCGTTCTCGTCCCAATGATATAGTTCTTGAAGAGGTTCGGGAGCATGCCCGACAAGCCCAAGAGGAGGCACGACATGCTCAGGAGGAGGCACAACAAGCCCGGGAGCAGGCCAAAGGAGCAGGCCAAAGTAGCCCAAGAGAAGATCCTTGATTATGAGCGCTGTATACAAATGTTGGAGAAGTTTATGCAGTCGCAGCCGAGTGGATAAGAAGGCCAACATCTTGAGGTTGATGCTTGAAGCTAGGTCCATGGTTTTTTGTTTTTGTGAAACCCTTGATATTTGCCTCTTCTTTTGTTAAACATTGTCTACATAGGACTATTAGAGGCTAGGGTATTAGGAGGGTTTAAACTATGAACTTTGAACTTGCTCTTTTATTTGTGTATATATATCTTTTGCAAGTTTAGTATTTTTTGTGTTTGAACTTCTTTTGTTATATGATTTTGATTTGCACCAGTTTTTAACTTTGAATGTGAACTTGAAAATATGCACACATAATTACTGTGTACATATCAATGATATAATTAGATTTTTTAATAATAGATAATTATAATTTAAAAGCATATATATAAAATGTTGAATTAAGATTTATGCGACGAAAAATGAGAAACAGTCGCCGAGGTTGTATCCTCCCCTTAAACATAGCGACGATTAATAAATGGTCGCATAAAAGGAAACTAAGGCGACTATAATTTCCTTTCGTCACCATTTCAGAATCAAAGTTGAAAGACAAGAATTTGTTAATCTAGCTATGACACGACCCACCCCGAATTTCACCCTGAAACCCGGAGTAAGTCGTGCGGAGACCACCTCCAAGGAAAATTTACAGAAAAAATTGGTAAAACCTCCCTTGAAAATGGACAACCCTAACCCAAAAAATTTCCAATTCACACACTTACTACAGCACTTCCAAAAATATCACACAATTATCCAGCTAAATAAAAGCAAATATTATTCTTTAGCAATTCTAAACATAAAGTCAACCGACCGAGCACACCACCGGAATAATATACAATAATCCCAAAGTATTCAGAGCTACTAGACACTAGCGGAAGTAAGAAAACACTAGTAGGTTAAACAGGTAACCTACTGATGAAAACTGGCGGAAAAGCGGGTAACTATGCCTCGTCTCCTACTAGGTCCAACCTGAACTCTACAGACTGGGAAATTTAAAACGAAGGGCCCAGGGGAAAACATGTGGAACAGTTAGAGTGAGTGGACAAAAATAAATTAAATAAAAATATTTCTTTATGCTTCCCCAATTTAATTTCCAAATAAAATAATACTGCATGCAATCGCTCAAAAGCGCTCAACTCAAAAACTGGCAACTTCACGACCAGCACCGGCTAGTCTCCAAAACTTAATAAAATACAGCCTCTCAGGCTAAATTATATATAAACATATGTAAGTGTATGTATTTACACTCGTCAGACTCCTTGTATGAATTCTAAGAACAAATTAGAAAAATAGAAATTCATACAAGGCTACTACGCTTGCGTCTAACGCTCACGTCACACCATAATGGAATTGTACCTCAGTATGGCGAAAAAAGCACGAGTGTATATACGTGTGGACTCCCTATATAAAAACCTAAATAAACCAAATAAAAAAATAGTTTTCATATAGGGCTACTACGCTTGTGTCTAACACTCACGTCACACCATAATGGTATTTTACCTCATTATCGCGGATCAGCACGTATGGCTAGCTAGCATTTACATATACATACTATCATCATAAACATCCAATAAACATATCCACCGAAAATCTCATTTTCGGGATCTCTCCAAAGGAGGAAAATTGCCAATTATCTGAAAAATCATAAATCTCAGGTGAAGAATATCTGATCAACAACATAATGCATCGCATGCTTTCAAATTAAAAACAAAGTCCACTCACAAATTAGGCCTAAGCCTGATGACGCTCCGAGGCTTCCTCTGCTTGGGCCTCCTCTCGTCCTGTTCCAAATATATAATTAATTTCCCACCAAAAAACCAATATTTAACAAAATGGGCAAAATTAAACGTGAGCCTCCCACACACTCATCGTTGCCCAAATTCGCCATTCTTAACTCAATACGGCTCAAACTTCGCCGAACATACCGGCAGCCGTAACAACAACTTCCCACAGAATACGACTTAAATCCTACGGCCGGATTCTACATTAATTAACCGCAAAAAATACCAAACTTCGGAAAATCACAAACCTATCCAAAACTCATCCAAAAATTCCATAACTCACTTCAATAAACTCCCCTTAATATTCCACATTTAAAAACATAAAAATCTCCCAACCGGCGGCGGCGGCGGCGGCGACTCCGCCGGCAGATGCGGCCGGAGGCCAATTCCGGCGACCTCCAAAACCTATGAAATTTTGACAGAATAATCTCCTCATCATGCTCTACAACTTTCCTGACCAGCACAAACCCAAAATCCAAGCCTAACTAGGGAAATCGAACACAAACACCTAAAAGCCCTATAAATTTCAACTCCACATTTCTCCTTACCTAGCTCAAGAGAGGGAGAGTCCTTTTAGGGCAAGGCTGCTGGGCTGGAGGGCTACAAAAGCGTACCAAGCTTGCCCGGATTGGTGGCCGGAGGAGGGAGTTCCGGCGAAATGCTTCCCGGCGTCTCCGGCGGGATTTCTCTTCTTCCGGCGGGTTAGAGACTCGGGGGCTAGGCCGGGGAGGGAGAGGAGGTGGCGGGGCTCCGAACTGGGCTGGAGCGGCGGCAGCTGGTGGCCGGACGGCGGCAGGAGGATGGCCGGACGAACGGGCAGCGGGAGGAAGAAAATCGGGGGAGAGAGAGAGAGAGAACCGGGTAGAAAAGAGAGAGAAGAGAAAATGGGTTTGGGCCTCACACCCCAAACCGGTCCACACCTTTAAACAACCCAATTCCAAAAATGAAACATCCCGAAAAAATAATACCCGAATAAAAATTACCTTTTACTAGCTAAAATTTACTATTTTTACCGTCGTCGTATTTTCCTCTTACGAATAATCCTCCGCACATAATTGTCCCCGAAACCCCTCTAGGGACCAATTAAACTATTAACTCAATGACGGAGACGGTAAAATTCTTATTATAAACCAGCTAGTAAATAAGGTAAAAATATAAGAGTCGGGATGTGACAAGCTATATGTGAAAGAATCTATAGGTGAAAGAATGAAGTTGAAGTACAGAAACACAAATATAATTAGCCCGTTTGTACAAATGCAAAGAGTAAACAAGAGTACAAGACCCTAAAAATGAATAGTAACCCATTTTCCCGTTACCTTTGTGGTTCGTGCTTTCGCCTCAAGTGTACACGAGTTAACGGAGTTCTAAGCAAGTCTCTCTTTTTGAAAACTTGAAAGTCAAGAATTTGTTCAAAAAAGAAATGAGTGTAAGAAAATGAAACAAAGTAATTACCATATTTTGATTCTTGGACATATATATATAAAAAGAGCTAGCGAAGAGAGACGGGGAGACCTCGGCATGAGAAGAATATGTAACTAGACCTTATTCTCATGAAGTCGAGGTTTTAGTAAAATTGCAAAATTGAAATTTGTGTTTGTAAAAAGAATGAAAATTATGTGTTTTTGGTCCCTATATTTTGGTTGGGTTGCCATATTGAAATTTATGTTTTGAACAACGTACGTTATTCTAGTCATTCTTTTAAGTTTTAATGGAAACTGAAACAACATACACCCTAGAGTGATACATTACTCTGTATATCCGAAAAATATAAATATTGAGTTTACACAGAGCTAGAAAAAGAAGTTGATAAATTAAAAGGGTTAAAATGATCGATACATATAATATTGCTAAAGCTTGCCTAATATATAAGTGTGGGTGTTAGACCATCAAAACGGCTATATATAACAGCTATACGTATACTTGATGTTAACATTAACCTCAGAGGTTTGACATGAGATGAGATGGATCACGGAATCAAAAAAACGATCATCGATCAAGTCGTATCATTTTTTTGCTAGGTAAAAGCAGTCGTCTAGAGTTTTAAGCAAAATCAGACCTCATGTAAATCACCTAAGTCATAAAAAGAGAAATAGCTATGCCTTTCAAAAATTTAGATCCATAATGAAAGGACAACTCCAGCGCTGGCTAGCTACGTACTCATATATGGTCCTCGATCATTTGTTTCTTTAAATCGTTTAGGGTCTCTAATATATATCTTCAACAACAATATATCAATATAGAAGATATATTAATACAAGTACAAGCTCCTTCGTCCTTCGATTATTATGATGAATATTCTAGCTAACACAAAAAACTAGTTTAGCTTTGGAAGACTTTGTTTCCCTTATATCTTGAAAAGAAAAGAGTGGTTCCTGATTTCCTGTAAATATATACTAACCATGATTTGCTCCAATGGTTCTCGATCGCTATGAATAAATTACTCTCTAGCTATAGGTAATAATATCATAGCCATCAGTTTGACATTTTGACTAAATTTGAAAAGTAGGTTCTGTGTTGTAACAAGTGTTATTACAAGTTACAAGATTTAAAGTGTGCATCCTTGGTTAGCTTTTCCATCTTAAACATGGCTTTGATACATTAGACTATTAGAAGATGTGGGATGTCGATCAAATATTACAAGCTTGTTACGTTGCTTGACAACGAAATTTATGTGCAGTAATGTTGCTAGGTTTGTTAACGCAAAGACAGTTCTGTAGCTAGGTTATATTAACAGCGCGCAGGATATGATCATGCATTGCTGTCCTCCCAAATCCTCTAAAATTTCCTTTGTCTTTACTCGATCTCCACAGGGGGGGAAGGTGTTATTTGAAACGCGCGCGTTCTTGAAATGAAGATAGTGTATCAAACCAGACCAGAGAGTCTTAATGTTGCCCAGGAACTTGCTGAAAATGGAAAAGAGTGGTCCAATAACACGAAGCATCAACGACTATAACAGCTAGCATCCTTTAGTTTATCATGCAACTCCGGGACGGAGTCAATAGTACGTTATCCTTGTCGGCGGCGACTATAGAGCCGTTAACCGGCTTATGCCAACTCACCAATCTCGATCGTTGGTATATTTTCACTCGATCAGAAGCTTGATTGAGATGGATCACGGACACACCAATTCAGATCCATCATGAAAGCTAGAAAAGCTTCCATAAGTACAAAAAAACATATTAACAAAGCAGATTTTCCATCTGAGGTAATCTCTGCTGAAACTTTAGGGGGAAAGAACAAAGAAGCCATGCGTTTTACCATTTCAAATAAATAGGCACAGGGTTAGACGTGTCATATACATAATCCATGAATTGAAATTAAGAGGGGTGTATTCAATCTAGATTTTAAAAGATTTTGGCTGATTTCTAACAATCCATAGATTCTGCTAATTCTATAGATTGTTTTAATTCCATATGGAGTTTAACTGATTTTAATAGATTGATTTATTAGTATTCTTTTAGACTTTGATAAGTCCACAGATTGTTGTAACTGCAATAAATAAAGAAAAAGTTTTTTAAAACACAAATATTACAGTAAAGACGATGATGACTTGAAACACAATGCTCTTATACAATAGTATATAGGTTACTAGTATCACATCATACAGAGAACTGTATCAAATCCAATCCCTCTGTTTGTGATCAACTACCCTATAATTGAATATTCAAGGAACAATTTTCCCAACATAAGTTCTTCATACTCAGAAAAATAGATTTTCATCACCATCTAAAAGCTATCTAGCATTATTAACCAGATGCAGACCCATAATTCTTTCCACACACAATTAGCTGCAACTCGTCACAACCAGAAATTAAAGAATACCCACACCAGCAATGGCATGGAGGACGTTTGCATCAGCACCTTTGAACAAGGACTTGGCACCCACATTCTTCAAGATCTGAGTGAAGGACTTGGCACCCTTATTCTTCAAGATTTGAGTGAAGGCCTCAAAACTCTTGTACTCGACGGCTTCAAAACTCTTGACCTAGGAGAAGTACTACAAGCCAAAAACAAAAGGATGATTATCAAAAACAAAATGATGTCAGCTGGAATACCTACAAGTCGTAAGAATCTAGTCGTGTGGACAAGTAAAGTATATATAAATACAGCTTCCGCCAACACACTGAAGTTGCATATCCTTGGAATCAAACCACCGATATAGGATAAATAGAATTTACAAGCACATAAAAGTACAAAGAATACCAATCAAATTACTACAGGCCTTATGATATAAGTGTCACTACAACACTTAATAAGAGTTAAAAAATGAACGATCCACTGATCCATGAGTGACCACGTACACTAACACTTGAGTAATACAGGCCTCAATACTTTTCTAACTAAAATAACCATTTTAAACAGAATATAAGGGTATTCAGAATTTCAGATATGATACATGAGTAGCATATATTGAGATCGCAA
>NC_020494.1:14318310-14319500 GCF_000184155.1 Fragaria vesca subsp. vesca | reverse complement strand
AAAAAAAAAAAAAAAAAACAAATTCCCCTTATACACACCCTGACCTACGGACATATATACCAATATCCAACACTCAAACAATTCCCCTTATACACACCCTGACCTACAGGTTTTTCTTTCTCACGTTCAGACTGTCTTAGCATACTGAAAATCATATGCCATCATTCTGAGAGAAATTTGTACAGCCTCCTCAATCTCAAGCTAACTAGCTCTTATAAACAATGCACTCAGTTATACGCCCTACGTACTTCTCTCTTTTTTTCCTCTACAAAACTTGATGCTTTGGCAGTCAACCATGAAACTGTTTCCAGGGAAGATAATTTACTACAATCATCTACTTGTTCGTGCAAACCATTGAGTTTAGACTTCAGATACACCATGTGTAATGTGGATTTTTCTGATAGAGATATTTCCCTAAATTATTGATTCTATTAGTCAAAACCTTGTTAAAAACATAAACCAATAGCTTTTAATGTCTTCCTGTAGACATCAACCTTAGGTTTCAAATTCTAGCTTGATTCGATTAGCTACACAATCAACCTAAGCAAGTGTTTGACATAATGATTTTGAAACAAATGCGACGTACAATACCACCTCGTACCCCAACAAGAAATATGAGATCAATATTCAAATACGAACAAAGAAGAGAAACAAAGAGCATGATTGATACCTTTCGAGTGAAATATGGATCATTGGCAAGAACGATGGTTTCGAAAGTGAGTTGTTTGAATCGTTCGCAGCGGTCAATTCCTTCGTTTTGGACGGAGGCACTGCCGCCGCTGTAGATCTTCGACTCGGAAGAACATCGCTCAGAGCCTCATCGAGCTTTCAACTTGAAGAACAACCTACCGAGGAGAGAACCCAGTGAGCTCTCCTCAGACTCCATCAAAATCTCGTGGGAGGAGGCCAGATTTCTCAATGGAGTTTGTATTTATACCTAGCCCTCTAAAATCCATCAAAATCTAACAGCTGATGGAATCCTTGAGAATCTATAGAGTTTTGAATACCCTCGTATTTTGATGGATATTTTAAAATCTGAATCGAATACATCAAGATTTATAAGGAGTTTTTATTGAATACACCCCCTAAGTTTGAAACTGATTCTCTCTCTCTCTCTCACACACACACACACACACACACACACACACACACACACACACACACACACACACACACACACACACACACAC
>NC_020494.1:14316135-14318290 GCF_000184155.1 Fragaria vesca subsp. vesca | reverse complement strand
AATACTAGCTAGGTGATTTGTAATCAAAATGGAAAACGATACTAGTTACAAGGAAATGGTTTCTATACAAAAAGAAAAATGATATTTGAGGTTGAGGCAGAAGTTTTAGTACTAGCTAGCTTGTGTTTAATATAGGAGCAGAACTCTAAACAATATATGCTATATGGTTAATTTGGCATGACTCACAAAGATACAAATATTACAACAAACCAAGGAAGGTGAAAAGAGATATTAGGTAGGAATTTGAGAAATTTCGGAAGATTTATTCGTACTACAGACCAGTTTAGCTTGTAGCGTTACTAGTAGATGCACAATTATGCAAAAGGGTAAACTAAGAAATTTTAAAAGATATTATGGATTGATTGCTACCTCAAATGAGGTTGATGCTTACTATTATAGAGCTAGAGCTAAACGTACTTAAAGGAAAGGGAAACTGGAATTAAAGATGCGATTCATTCACAGTTTCACATCTCTCAAAAGAGAATGCAGCAACATATATACATGTAGGAGGTTTGTTGTAACTGAAATGAGACAAGCTAGTGTGACCATCACACTTTGCTTACAAACAAAAGGGAGCTTCAATCTAAAGGAGACAAAACGTATAGCTGATATATATGCAGGTATTGCAAAAACCGAGTTTTGCAGAAGTGTGGAGCTGTTGTGCACGTACTAACTTCACAGAATAGTTGTCTCTCATGGTCTTTGTAAAAGATTGATCCACCAGGTACACAATTTGATTTAAAGCAATCAATTAATCGAAGAACAATGTATGTAGTATCTAAGATCATATAGAAACAGTAAGACAAGAATGTTTTCATCAACATATATATGATCATCAATAAATATAAAATCCTTAACTACAAACCCAAGAATTTATTCAGATTTAGATTCTGTGATTGATGGTGAATGTACATTACATTACACAAACAATGGGTGATCGAAGGGTGTAACCAGCAACAAACGATGCTTCAGGTTGCTGGTGTACTTACCAAAAAATAAAGATACATAGTAAAAATCAAGAGAAAATTAGATAAAAACCCAAAATGCTAGACCTCTTTTAAGATAAACCCATACACATTTTTCTTTCATTTTACACCCTGTCCACATAAGCAAACTTACCATATAGAGCAAACGTCTATAATTAATAGTTTTATTCATTTTTTGGTTTCTCTGATTTGCCCTTCAGACGGTAGAAATCTAAATTTGGTATCTTTCTCAATTTTAGCATCAATTTGAAACTCAAATACTGAGCTAAAATTTAGTTGGATTTAACTTTGTCATAATCAATTACATTCTTTAATTTCATTCATAAGCACACATTTGGTGTCTCTCTACATAGTCGAAAAATGTCTAATTGTAAGGTACACGTTCTTGTTCTTTGATTAATTTTCTTCTTTTAAGGTATATTATTATATCATTTCCAATCCTGATCGAGAGAACATTTTACTCTCTCAACTATTTACATCTCTAATGTACCTATTAAGTAGGGCATGATATGATAATATACCTAAAAAGAAGAAATCCAAAATTGGGTTTAGGGTATAGGGTATAGGGTATAGGGTTTAGGGTTTAGGGTTTAAAGATCAAAATAGCTAAAATGGTTTGTCATCATAGAAATCCACATGTCAAAATTTGAATGGAATAGAGGATCACGCCAAATTTCACATATTCATACACTAACAGTGTAAAATTTCTTCATTTTACTATAATAATCAAATATCTTATTTATATTATATTCTACCTTATGTATAGATCAGATAATGAATTCCTTTCACCTAGATTTTTTTCATAAAAAATAAAGAAAACTGCATGATTCTTGTAAATTGATTGAAAAATTTTAGTGTTAGAAGAAAAACTCATAATGAAGGTATTTAAATCAGCATCAATTAAGCTTATTTATTATGTTTATATGTTATAGTTGAATGATCCCAATTGTGTAAAATTTAGAAAAAATAGGACATAATATGTATCATAATTGATACATTTTAGATGTCTATTAAATAGGAATATTATGTGGGTTTTATTTAAAACCACTCTTCAAAATTGGGTGTATATGAAAATCTCTCAAAAATCAATATATAAGGAGAGTCTAGCCCCCGTAACTATTTTCTTTTCTCTTTCAAACCATAAACCCTACTCTTCATCTCTCTCTCTC
>NC_020494.1:14296556-14316115 GCF_000184155.1 Fragaria vesca subsp. vesca | reverse complement strand
CTTCTACTCTCTCTCTCTCTCTCTCTCTCTCTCTCTCTCTCTCTCTCTCTTAAACCTGTGCCTGCTCATTGTCTCTCAAGAAACAAGAGAAAACCATCTCCAAAACAACAGCTTCAATCGGAGAAGTTTGAAAGGTATGTCGTCTCTCACATCTTCAATTTGGCTTATTAATACTAGTTGGTGTGTTGGTTTTCATTTGCTGCCCTGATCATTTGTTCTTGCTTTGCGAGTTTCCTGCATGGTTCTTTCTGTTCGTGTTTAGATGTTATGTACTTCTGTTTGCCAAAGTAAAACCCAGTACCAATTTTAAGAAACTGGTAAATAACGAAAAGAATGATGTCAAGAACTCATTAAATATATTGCTTGCGGCTGACTTTGATTCCTGAAATGAATTAGAAGAGGCCTTCGCATCTTCAAGTTCTTGATTACTATTAAAACTTGGCTTGCGTGAATGTAATGGTTCAAAAAGGATTATGATTGCCTAGATTTTACTTCGAGTGTAAGATTATAAGTCATTTTTGGGTTTTATGATGTTCTTATAATGATCTTGCTGAGGATATAAGTATTAGACTTTGTTTAAAAAAGTGTCATGTAATTGATATATTCTATCAAAACAGATGCACTATACTAATGTGCTATAAGACGTTTACTACATTATACCTACATATGTATCTTTATAAGCCAACTGTATGAACGAAATCTAATTTGTAAAATTTGACTGTACGATGTGATCACAGAAGTAAAATATGAATACGGTAGAAAACTTACCAATTTTGGATAAAGTTTGGGTCTCGATCGTATGAGTCAACTTTATTTACATTTAAATTTTTTTATAGGGACCTATATAATCGGTTTATAAACGTGTCTAAATTTTCTCATGGATTTCGCGGGTACTCAACGAGATTTCCAGCATTCACAAATCAAAAAATAAGTTCGGCCGGAGGAGATAAGAGCGTTTCCGTATGGATAATAGGCATATCGTTTGTTGACCAATTTCGGACCTCTTACTACCACATATTTATGTCGTTTGAGTCACACAAAGAAGTGGCGCCATAATCCTTTTTCAAATTCGCTAAGGGTGAGAAAACTGCTTTCGTGCGCAATTGAAAATTTAAGGTTCTCTTTAGACGACATAAATATGTCGTCTCAAAGTTAAGCACATTAAAACTTGCACAGGGAAGTTCGAATTGAAAATTTCAGTTTTTTTCAGACGACATATATTTGTCGTCTCCAGAAGTATATTAAAAGAGCTGAAAACCAGATTTGGACAGCCTTCCTCACACAACATATATATGAGGTCTCAATTTTCAGCTAAAAATGAGAATTTTTGGGTTTGTTGACACCACACCTATATGTCGTATGATTTTTACAAACTTAGAAAAAATGAAGTAGCCTCTAAAAGTATTGAAGTAGAATGTCATTGAGATGACTTTTACATTTTATATGTCGTCTAAAAAATCACAAAAACCATCAGATGACACTTTTTTGAAATGCTGCTTTATATGTCGTGCCTCTTGTGTCGTCTGATGATGTTATTGGTATATTGTTAGTAGCTACTAGCTAGCATAATGTAAATTTAGCCCACCCCAATTATAATTTTTGGTTTTGTCCCTGCTTTGTGATATAAACTCCTTGTCCTTAATGTCAACATAGTTTTGTTGTAGTTTCAGATTTGTTACATCTGTTATTCAGTTTTGTTCGAATTCTTCCCTGCATATGACAGTACAAAAGTGCTGGACATTTTTGAAGATGCTTTTGGTGGCCCAACAGCCCCAGCTGAACCTGTTCCTTTGGCAGGTAAGCCCAAATTTTTGTTTTGGGCCAGCCTCTTGGGCTTTGTATCTTTTTTCAACCCTTTTTATTGTTGATAAGGTTTTGTGTTGGCAGCTGCAATTGAGGAAATCGATCGTGTGATCAATTCCTTCAACACCATCGAAGCCACTCTTACCGCCGAAGAGAAGACTCGATTAGAGAATTTGATTCTAGGGAACATCAATGACATCTGGAACCGGCTCAATTCTTCTACACAGGAGTGTTTCTGACAGCTTCAGGAGTATGCTATTTCGGTTTTACAAGAACGGCAGACAAAAATTGATGTTTTGAATCAGAAGTTGGTGGAAAAAGAAAGGGAGTTGGAGGTAAAAGAAGTCGCATTGGATAAGCAATCGAAGGATTTGGCGTTGCTGGCAGCCGATATCGAAAAGATTAACAACTTGGAGATAACAAGTTTGGTATTTAATGATGTCAAAATATTGGCTCGGTCTGATCCAGACACTTTAACTGAGTCCTTTGTTTTCTACACCAAACTAGCGTGGAGATCGGTATATCGATTTTGGAGCCGTTTGCAACCGATGCTGTAAAGGTGGTTGAGATGGAGGAGAAGAAGAAAGGGGAAGAGACACCTCTTTTGCGAGATATGGTGATGAAGAAGAACTTGCTGGTTGGGATTGGGGTTAGTGTGGTTTCGATTATTCTAGTGTTAAGCTTGATTGAGATTGTGTTGAGTTGCAAGAAGCAACCTTGGTGGGTTAATGGTAGATTTTAATGGAGGGTTAGTTGGGTTCCAGGGGTTTATGGGGTGCTTATTGCTATCATGGAAATTATTTTGTATGCACTGACTTTCCAAACTCACTGGAGTGTGCACATTGCATTGTTTGCATGCGTCTATGGGTTTTGTACATTTTGTGAGAAGCTTGTGAAAAACTTGATCAGGAAAGAGAGGCTCTATGATAGAGGAGCTGGTTGTATTTCTTTTGTTAGATTTCTTTTTAAATTTCCTGGTATGTTCATCTAGAACTTAAGTTTGTTTTTAAGGATTGTTGTTTGTATTTGGATTTTCTCAATTTCAAAGTGAAGTTTAGTTTTATATTATTAATTTCGTTTAGTATAATTGTCAACGATTGTTATGTTGAATTTAAGAGGCCATAGTTGAATGGTTATTGTATCTTTACTTCACATACCCACCACTCCCCCTTGAAACCCTTATCTTCTTCTCATTTCAGATGCAACCCAATTGGCAGATTGAGATAAGCTTTTTGCTCCCATTCTCGGTAGAATAGTGAAGAGAACGCTGTGGATTTGAGCCGGTACCTAATTGAGAGGATAAGGAACTTCTCCATTATCGCCCATGTCGATCACGACAAGTCTACTCTCGTTGATTGGCTCCTGGAGCTCACTGGCACTATTAAGAAAGGCCATGGTCAGCCTTAGTACCTTGACAAGTTGCAGGTATATAGAACTTTAATCATTGTTTCTGTCATTTTGAGGAGAAAGATTGTTTCTTTGTTTAGGATTGGTGGATGTTATAGCTATTTTGTAAATGAGATTGGTTTTTTGAGCTGAATAGTGTCTGTTTTTGCTGTTCTATGTATAAAACCATCTGCCATCGTATGTCAAATCCCCATATATGGCTCATTACATCCTCCCATGGTAAGCCATTCCACGCATCCCAAAAAAGAAAAATTTGCCATCTGTGAACAATTGAACCCCATATATACCGTTTCATTCCCGTAAGCCATACCAAGTTAATTTTTTATTATTTTATCCTTTTTTCCATTTTTATCCTTGTTCCATCTTTATTATTCCAACTATATCCTTTCTTAATTATAGTTACAATTTCATTTTGCCCATTAATCTTCAATTTTATAAGTTTTCTAATAATAAAAATTACACCATTACAAAATACACAACGAGATCTTTCATTTGAGTCTAATATTGAATATATTTGGACTAAATTAGTTTAACACATAATTAGGTATTACTTCATAAAAGATAATATTACACATTATTAAATTACGAAATTAAATAATAGCCTCTTCAAAACCTTCTCGGATACTAGCTCTGAGCTCAGAAAAAATATCATACACACTTATACAAACAAACTAACAAAACGATACATAAATAACTACTAATCATCACATTTAGTAATCCGGCAGATCATCATCATCTCTTCCATGTACTGGCATGAGTCCATATCCGCTATATGTCTTAGATCCACCGCTATCTCTGAATTGTGGCACTCCTCCTTGTGCATCACTTGTTCTTGATCCATCACTTCCTCCATAATGAGGGACTCCACCATATCCAGCTCCTCCTCCATGGTGATTCCCGTATCCACCAAATGTAGTTGGAAATTGGAATTGGCTAGCAAAGTTACCAGAGTTGAAAGGTCCTTGTGAACCACCTTGAAATTGGTTTATGTTATTGAAATTACCAAAGCTAGATGTTGTAGGTGGTTGTCGAGACTGACGAGCTCTTCTCTCCATTATCTCTGCTTTTCTCGATCGTAAGTACTCACGCTCTTCTGGATCGGTAATTGTATCCAAACTAGTAAGCATGATTTTGTTTTCCTCACGTTCACGCTGAATAGCTAATATTTGAGATGAATATTGCTCGTGCTTAACAGTAAAAGCATTTCTCTCTAACAGACTTTTTTCAAATAACTCCTTCAATTCTTGATTGGATTCTCTGATTTGTTTAGCAATCTTGGCTTGCTCATTGGCCTCTTTGCTTTTCAACTTTGCTTTCTTTACACCAATGGGTCGACGAGATGTGCCGAGTTCATCATTATATAGCTCTTGTTCGTCTTCATCTACATTTAAATCGACATCAAATGGTAGTGTACCTAACGATTGTGATGTGCGAGATGCTGATTCATATTCTTCACTTGAATCATTCCTTTGTCGTGGTCTTGTTGAACTTCTATCAGTATCGAGATGCTGATTCATATTCTTCACTTGAATCATTCCTTTGTTGTGGTCTTGTTGAACTTCTATCAGTATCGACCCACTTTTTAACATCTTTAAGAATATGTCACACATGATCAAACTGAAGTTTCTTCTTTGTGAAGATAGGATCATCTAGTAGAATTTGTTTTGCTTTGGCACACTAGCAACGTCAACAACGAATAATTGGTTAACATTAATTCATAATATAACTTTGTTAATAAAAAACAGCCTTTAAAACAAATACTTACAATATCTTTCTCATTTTCACCGCTTGGAGTGTCATCCTCCACTTGACGAACAACACCACGAAATTTGCTTACACAGTAAGTAAGATCTACAAATCGACTTTGAAGAGACTTGGAGCTTCTCTTCTGATTCTCATCCTTCTCTTGATTCCATAATTCAATGATCCTCGCCCATACTTTATCCTTCTTTAGGTTAACACCAGCGATAGGATCTTGAGAAATTTCAAGATATATATGACATAAGAGTTCATCTTCTTGGATAGAAAAATTTTCTTTTCGTTGGACAACTTTCTTTTGGCTAACATCTGCCATTGGAGTTTATAATGTGATTGTTATGGAAACAATTGTGTGAGTTACTGGGAGAAGAAAGGGTGTATATAAGGTCTGAATCCGGATAATGGGAGAATCTGAGATAAGGATCGAATGGTTTGAGATGGATTTGCTTTACTAGATCTAATGGTCCGTATATGATGATATCTTCTTGAAAAATGCAATGTGTAGCCTATCATCTTCTTGAAAGAAGTGTTGGACATCTATGCATCTTGGTTAGAGTGGCAATACTGTAAGTTGAAAGGAAATAATGTATACTTATGTACTAGTATATTTTATATTTTATATGATATATAATGTATTGTAACATTGATGAATTGATAATTAATCATAGAGTTAACAAAAGAAACAAGACATAAGAAATAAGTTATCACTTTTATTATCCTTAAAATACAATCGGAGGGGACATAAAGCCAATATTCCGAAGAAATTGCATAGCAAAATAAACACAACAACTTCAATGATATGATAAATACAGTATTGAACATTCTTCACCCATGTATACCATGTTGGTTCCATTGATGCTCAATCAACGCGTTCCGTAGTGCAATATGAGCTGATTTATCTTTAATTTTCCTATATCGAGCAAAGAACTCTTGGAACGTGTATCTTCATTACTTACCAACTCAACGGATAATGGAGGAGCCCGATTGAAATCTCTAATCGGAGCACTAGATCACGCTCATCTTCCATTATCATGTTATGCATTATGATGTATGTAGTCATTATATCATGCAAAACATATTTATCCTAAAAACGTGCAGGTCCTTTTACAATTGCCCAGCGTGATTGAAGAACTCCAAATGCTCGCTCAACATCCTTCCTACATGACTCTTGATTTTTTGCAAAATGTGCTTTTTTCAGACCTTGAAGATCCATTTATGCTAATGTAGACCACTTGGGATATATGCCATCAGCCAAATAATAACCGGTGTCATAATCTTTATCTAGAATCTTATAATTACCTTATGCAAGATTTGTAAATAGGTGAAATGCTTCGAGCACATTGATGTCGTTGTTGGAGCTTGGTAAACCAAAATGTGCATGCCAAATCCAAAGATCATAATCAGCTACTGCCTTGAGGATAATCGTCGGTGATCTACTACGTCCCGAGTACATTCCTGCCCAAGCTGTTGGACAATTTTTCTAGCGCCAATGCATGCAATCTAAGCTCCCTAACATTCCTGGAAAGCCGCGTTCTTCACCTATATATAGAAGTCTTGCGACATCTTCGGTGTTAGGTGTTCTCAGATAGCGAGCTCCGAAGACGTTTATAACAGCTCGACAAAACTTTTCAAACATCGAATTGCAGTAGACTCACTAATTTTTAAATAATCATCAAGGGAATCAGCTGGTGCCCCATAAGCAATTATTCGAAAAGCAGCATTAAGTTTTTGCAGGGATGACAAACAGAGCTTACCAATACCATTGCGTTGTTGCATAAAGAAATTGTCGTGAGCTTTGACGGCATCTGCAATTCGATGGAATAAACTTTTGCTCATTTGAAATAGCCTGCGAAAATTTTGTTCAAGAAATCACGGAACCTCAGCAAAGTAATCTATATATAGATTATATGCAGCTTCTTCTCGATTACGATTAATAACAATATGACCAGGAACTGCTCCTCTGCGTCTTGATTCGGCTTCGTCGCCGTCCTCATTGTCATTCAACTCCGTCAAGAGATTATTATTATTCGCATATGTGTGAAACAATAAATCTTGCTCTTGATCAAATGAAGTCATGACCCGATAATAATAATCATCGGTTCCGTTTGAAGAAAGAGATGATGATGATAACTGAGAATTATTCATGTTGGAATGGATACTAGACTGAGATTGAAGAAGAATGAAAATTGATGTGATGAACATGGTCACAGTATGCAGATTTTATAGGCGTCTGAAAAATGAAAGTTAGGGAAAATGCCCATTAAAAATTAGCCGTTGGCAAATGAATATAGCCGTTTTTTTTTTAAAAGCAAGGGAATATTGCCGTTGACAAAGTCAAGTTTTTTGAAATATGGCATTTGAATCATTCCATAGCTATAATGAAATATTCCTTTATCATAAGGCATAATGGCCTATATGGCATACCGATTTTAGCATCCCGTGGCAGATGCTTTAAAGTTTATGAATTTGGTCTTTTTTTTTTTAATAATTAAGAAAGTAGAGAAGTATTTTTTGTTGAATATGCCCATTTTGATAGTGCGGTTTACTTTGTTATATTATACATACAGTTCATGCTTCTTTTTTTTAGTTGGTTTTGATGCTCTTGATGTTTTTAGCTTAGTTGAACCTATGTGATATGATGATTTGGCCGGGTTATGGTAGGTGGGAGAGAAAATGAGAAATTTACTATATTATTATAGCGCCTGGCGCGGTACTGTTCTCGTGAACAGTGACAGTTGGGTTTACGCTTTTTTTCTCTCCTTGGGCTTTTGGGCCTGTTATTGTAAAGGCACAGACAGCTATTAGGGTTGTTTCTATTTGAAATGATGGTTCTCAAAAGATTCATCAGAAAGTCTTGTGTTCTATGTAATTAAACAAATTAACAGTTCTTGTGAAAGTTAGCAGTCTTATGATCAGCCGTTAATTTTGTTGATTTATTCGGATGAACAAACGATTTATGTTTACATTGATTTTTTGACAAATGTATGTAAATAAGAGAGAGTCCGGACAGATACGTAGATACTAGACTAGTCCGGACGCAAATATTTACTGTACGTTCGTATGTTTTACGTATTATTTATTTATTTGTTAAATAAATCTCGGTTATCTGGGAGATTCGAACTAGGGTTCTGGCAAACAGTGAGAGAGCTAGAAGAAGGCGGCGTACCTCCGCCATGTCTTTCTTTCCCTCCAATTCCCAATTCCAAACCCACACCTCAATTTCACGCTTCCAGGCCGCCGTCCTCGTCGGCGCTCCCTCCTACCCCAACGCCATTGCCTGGTCCGACGAGAATCTCATCGCCGTCGCCTCCGGCCACCTTGTCACCATTCTGGTACCTCTCTCCCTTCACTTGTTTCTCTCTAATTCTACTTCAAACCAACCCCACTCTGCTTTCTTTATGTTTCTCAGAACCCGGCGACTCTACCGTTCGGACCGAGAGGTCTCATCACCGTCCAAAACGGACCGCCCTTTCCGATTGGTGTCATCGATAGAGAAGGTGAATGTTTTAAGTTTTTGAAGAATCTGATATGAACTTTAATTTTAGTTTCTGTAAACAACATTTTGTAATTTGCGGAATTTTTAATGTGATAGATTTATTCTCTGATTTCTTGCTGCCCACCATTATCTCAAGGGACCATGAGCCCTGTGTGAGATCAATTTCTTGGTCTCCGGTTGGACTTGCTCCGAATGCCGGCTGCTTGCTGGCTGTCTGCACTACTCAAGGACTTGTCAAGCTTTACCGCCCGCCCTATTGTGATTTCTGTGCCGAATGGATAGAGGTGTGTGCATTTTGAGGTGGTTTATGATGTTTAATGCAGCATGACTTTGATGATGAGTTGTGTTTAGGTTGCGGATTTATCGGCCAAGCTTTATGATTATCTTGTGAGTGTTAGATTCGGGGAGGTACCAGATAGATTGTTGGTACAGTGTGATGTAAGTGATCTCGTCTAAGAATGAACTGTTTATCTTGGCTTATGTCATTAACTGACAGTGTTTCTGACTACTCTTTGCCTATTAGAACCAGGAAAATGAGCAGGATGTACAGTCTGTCACTACAAGGGAGGGCAAGCGACGACGAAAAGAGAACAAATCTGGCAAAAGGTAAATGTCTTTTTTTTTTTTTTTTTAACATCCTCTCATAAGATCTTAAAGATGTTGCATTCTTGGCATTGCTTCAACGCTGCTAGAATGAGTGTATTTAATACGCGAGGCTAATAACTATTTGTTTATGCCAGCTCTACTAACCCTTATTCCAAAATCTATGGAGAAGTGGATACGGTATGTTGTCATAGTCTCACATATAAACTTATTATCACCTCGTGTGGTTGCTACCTTGTTGTGACTGTGTATATTGCCACTATAGTCTCCTCAAAACTCTGTTTCTCAAACATCTTTCAGGATGTTGACAGTGATTTCGACCCGATGGAAGAAAGGAGTTCACATCAGATTGTTCCAGCATCAAAAGCTAAAGTAAAATCTGTAAAGAAGATACCAGAAAACTCCACCCTCCCTCATATAACGGTGGATCAATATTCTACTCGCAGTGCAATGCTATCATCACTTGTAGTTGCTTGGTCACCAATACTGCAATCACGTGCCAAATTCAGTTCAAGTCCGCAACATGATTCATCCCTGTCTTTACTTGCAGTAGGCGGGAAGTCGGGTCAAGTTTCTGTTTGGAGAGTTTCTGTACCAGAGTGTTATTCTGTTGACCAAAGCAGGGATCCAACCAAGCTGATGCTCATTCAAATCATCCAGGCACACAAGCCATGGATCACAGCAATTAGTTGGGCATTGCTTGATTCTGATTCGTCAAATCCTCAACTTCTATTGGCTACAGCAAGTTATAATGGAAGGTCAGTTAGGTCACCTGCAATGATAATGAAGACCCTTTTTCTAGCTTATATATAATATTTATAAGAGTTTTTGTTGGATGGAAGAAAACTTCTTCAGATGGTGTCTAGAGTAAAGCAACTTAAAATTATGTTCGTCATTTATTATCAATTCTTTTACTTTTTTTTATTGTTTTTGACACAGTAGTTGCACTAAATAATCTGATATCTACAGATGATAGAGTTTCATTTTCATCTGTTTGGGTTTATATTAATTTCTTTGTTCTCTTGTATTAATGTTGCTTGCCATTACCTTTTCAGCGTGAAGATCTGGCTGGCATATTATGAACAACTACTAAAGTCATTGGAACCTAGTAGTAACACTCCCTTTTCCTTGCTAAAGGAGGTGGGTTCTTCTTCTGTCTTCTTTTTCTTTGTTGGATATGTATTCCTTTGCATCTTATTGACTTATCTATTAACCTTTATGTAAATTGTTCTTATTTCTGAAGTAGGTTGGAACTATTGATATGGTTCCAGTTTCAGCGCTTTCAGTTACTGTGCCTGCTCAGTGTCCACAGACAATGCACTTGGCAGTGGGCAAAGGTTCTGGCCTTTTTGAAGTGTGGATATGCAACATCTCTGGCCAAAAATTTCATAAAATTAGCCCATGTGATGGGCATTCCCAGATTGTAAGTCATTTTCATTGGCTAAAACCTTATACTGCATACCACTGGCTATTTACACATCTACCAATAACCAGGTTACAGGTTTAGCTTGGGCTTTTGATGGGCAGATTTTGTACACCTGCAGCCAGGTAAGTGCTTCAACTTTTAGGTTATTACATTTTTATCTGCATCATTCAATATTTAATCATTCTCTTAAAATGATACTAGGATAATTTTGTACGTTGTTGGATTCTTAGTGGAAGTTCCCTGTGTGAAGTACCTATTCCTTCAAATACTCCTGGTCTGAGAAGCTCAACTGACGTATATTCTTTCCCTCTACTTCTCTGTTTACTTCTAATTTTCCACTATTATGCTTTCATTCTAGTTTAACAAAATTGTATAAATTTGATGCAGCTTGCAGATGGATTTGTTTCTTGCTTTGGTGTGGCAGTGTCCCCTGGAAATCTTGCAATTGCTTGGGTCTGATATTCTGTTTCTCATACTCATTTTGTTTCTAGTAGATCTTATAACCATTATTTTTGCTCATAGTTATAATCCTCTTCGAGTTATTTTTGATACGTATATCCATTAACACTTGTCGTTATTCTGATACTTGATAGTTGATACAGACACAGTTCTTGCATACTTTGTTAAGTAACTAACTACTGGTACTTGAATATTGCAGGTTCGTAATACTGATGTTGATCAATTAAATCCGATGTATGAGGCAAGGTAAGATAGTTTATATGTAAACTAAAGTTTTCAGATGATGCCTGATGCTTAAATCTTTGTGTGTGGTTAAAAATTTGTATGGAAAGAAATCCTAGAGATGGAATGAAGGAGACTAGCAGGAAAAAGTAATGTGGCTACATTTAATTGGTAGTTGGGGTTCAAGACTCAAATCATAGAAGTATATAAATCCCTAGAAGAATGAAATCGGGCAAAGGAAAAAGACAGACTTGTGTGACTTTTTCTACTTTGTATAGAGAATAATTAATTATGAGCTAAAGGCATAGAAAGGAATGAAATCCAACTTTTATTCTTGGTTGATTAATATATTTTGTGGAAATATGCTCAGGACTCAAAAGGCCATTGCAGAGTTTTTCTGGATTGGGGGGCAGCAAATCCGTACTTTGTCAAACAATGTCCTGGATCTACATACTGAAGCTATTCCTGGCTCTTCTGAGAAGCAACTTGTTGATTGGGAATCCAATATTATATGGTCTTTGAAGCAGTATGAAACTCAGGATAAGCCTCTTGTTGTTTGGGATATTGCTACAGCACTATTGGCTTTTAGGCGTTCTAAACCAGAGTATGTAGACCCTGTACTGATAAAGTGGCTCTCTATTTCCTTTCTGGGATCTTATTTGAGCGCTTCTGCTGAAAATGTTCTATTGTCTGCCTCCCGAAGTTTCTCAAAAGTCACTTCTCGCCAACTACACCTTCTCAATATAATCTGTAGACGCGTGATACTATCAGACATGAAGGCTGATGAGATAAACAACAAACTGCTGAATGTGGAAGGATTAGATGGTGCTGAAGAAGAAGAACCGACTTTGTGGATCAATCTGCTTTTGAACAGTGAAAGAGAACTCCGTGAGAGGCTTGTGGGGTTTACATTTTCTTCTTTTAAAAGTCAAGTGCTTGCTTCAGCCACAAATTCTGAATCTATACATTGCTTTCCTCTTGGACTGGCACAAATGGAGCAGTGGGTTGAACTAAACCAAGATCATGTGCAGGATCAACTGAGGGTCCTAGCAGCTGAATTTAGGAAGCATGAGCAGAGGTACTCGATTTTCTTTTATTTGTCTGTTTACCTGCTTTGTTTTACTTTAATCATTATAGTCCATTTTCTGTTGTGTCCTGCCTCTAAAAAAAATAACTGAATTAAATAAGAAAACTGAATAGGTTTTATGTATTCTGTGAAATAATTATGTCTTTTTTTGTTCGGCATAGTGAAGTCAGCCCTGAAGTGAGACCATACAAAATTACAAATAGCAAAAGGTCCTAATAGACTGCTATTAAGAGCTATATATTTCAGAAGATAGCGTCTATGGTGACTTTAGGGACTGTCAAAGTGAAGACCTTTACAGGAAACCTCAGGTGCTTTTGAGAGAACTGGAGTAAATGAATGTGGTCGCAATTGTTCTCTGTAGAGAGTCAAAAACCTGCTTATTTGGACACTTGTCCTGATTTGTATGCTCTACTACTGTGACTAGTACTGGAGGGTTTAAAATAGTACTGTTAAAAATGAACCGTGGGTATTTTCTTTTGTTGTTTGAACATGGCTGCTGTGGTTTCCTTCATTTGCACAACGAACTATATTTGGTTCGGCTGCTCTAACGAACTGTTGTTCGTTGCTTGCCTTGTTAATGTATTATTTCTTCATAGGCTATAAAAAGTTCTGTTTTCATTTAAGTGTTTTTATTTAACTGTTTCTTTTACCTTCTTCAAAATATCAGGCTGTCAAGTAATTCCATAGCAGGAGAGAAGTGTAGCTATTGTTCAGCATCAGTTCCATTCGAATCACCAGAAGTTGCCTTCTGCAGTGAAGGACACAAACTAGCAAGGTGCGCCGTTTCTATGGTGGTTTGTCCTACTACTCCCATATGGTTTTGCATGTGTTGTCATAGACGAGCTCTCAAACTAGCACCAGAGACTCTCTTTGTAATCCCTGGTCCGCAGTGTCCCTTCTGCGGGATACTGCTGCAGAGACTACAACCGGATTTTCTACTTTCTGCATCACCCACTTAAGTAAATACTTTTCATTTCGTATGTCCACCCAATTTGGGCTCTTGTATAGTTGAGTACTCCAAAAAGACCGGGGTTAATGTAATTATGTCCCTCAAGTCTAATGGTAAATAGTAAATACTGATGCTATGTGGATAATTTGGAAATAACTGCCGCTAGAGTTCTAAAAGCTCTAAAACTTCTAACCACCCACTCCCCCACTCTGGATTGTGGAATAGTGATAGTTTCACCTTGTGTATATATACAGAGACATTTACAGATTATTCAGCCGTTCCATCATAGCTTTCCTCTCCAGCCATGAAGAAAATCAAACACCAAGCAACCGACACTGACCACCAAGAACAAGACCCTGATGAGAACCAATCCCACCTTTTCCACCTCCCATACCACATAACACTCCACATCCTCTCAAGAATCCCAATCAAAGCCCTCATCCAATGCCGCTCTGTCTGCTAGTCATGGCGTCATTCCCTTTCCGACTCCCTCTTCACCAAGTCCCTACTTTCCCAAACACCTACTTGCATTTTGCTCCAGAGCAGCAGCTCTGTCAACCCAGACTCCCCAAGCCTCTTCTTGATCGACCTAGACAAAGCCTCTGCCAGAAACGACGTCGTGATCAGGCTTCCCAAAGACCCCAACGTCCCAACTCGCCGTGTGCAAGTTGTGGGTTCATGCAATGGCCTCCTATGCATGTATGACAGGCTCAAATGCGGCCACCTTTACATTTCCAACCCCATGATCGGTGAGTCTTTGGCACTTACTATACCTATGGAAATTGACTGTCAGTTTGTTTGTGGGTTTGGGTTTTGTCCTACTAGTGAGGTTTATAAGGTAGTTGTGTTCACTTCCCCTAGTGAAGGAACTGATCATGAGGAGGTTAAGGTTTTAACTGTTGGGTCTGGGGTTTGGAGAAGTATTGGGAATTGTGTGTACCATTTTGGGTACCAACCTTATGGGGTTTATGTGAATGGCTTTCTTTATTGGATTGTTCAAACTAGTGAGGGTTGTGCTTCGATTTGTGCCTTTGACATTGAGAGAGAGTGCTTCCGAGAGCTGCCACTGCCGCCTTGTTCTCTGAAAAAATCTGTCATTAGCATTGGAGTCCTGGAAGGTTGGCTCTCTGTGTTTGTTGGGTCCAGAAGTAATATCAAGGTGTGGATGATGAAAGATTATGGGGTTGAGGAGTCTTGCACCAAACAGATTGTCATCAAAGCAAGCTCGTCCGGCATTCTTGCGGAAATGCTTGGTCACTCGCCTCTTGCTGCTCAAGTGTTGAAGTTTACCAAGAAGGGGCAAGTTTTGCTGCTGGATAATTATAGACTGCGTGTTTTTACTCCTGGAAAAAGAGGCTTTGTACCGCTTGAGATTGATGGGGTACCTTATACGGTTGAGGCATTTGTGCATACCCCTAGCTTTGTTTCGCTTGCCGATGCCATTAGGGGTTAGGACTTGTAGGAGACATCTCAATCTCATAAGGAGTTATGAATTCTTTTTAGCTGCTTTGTTATTTCAAGGTTACTTTTGATTATGTAGTTTCTTAACTAATGCAACTGATCTCAACATTTTGGGGTTAACTGTGGTAATGCTTTGATAAGCACTTCATGTTTTTAGTGTCTCATTTCCTTCAAATTGTGGGTTGCAATTGGAGAATTTAAACTGCATTGAAACTGCAGCAGTAATAAACTATGATTCTGAATTTTGTACAAAATAGGTATGTAGTGCCGCTCTTGTATGATCTGTGACAAAATAACGATCCTCTCAACCTCAAAACTGTGGAAACCAGCAAGAACTTACTGCTTAGATTCTCAGTTTCCAGGTGGATGCAAACATTTTTGTAACGCTGTTCCCTACCGGAAACAAGTTACATTAATCATCAGTCAAAATGTAGTTGCCTGCAACAGTTCATCATATTCATGTATATTTGAACACTATTGGTTATTAACATATAGTTGTAGTGGAAGTGAGACCTTAATGCTCAAAACGTGGGCGTTGGAATTTCCTTACAAGAACCCCTGTAAAGAGGGATGATTGCTGGACTCCGTTGAACCGACAAGAAACAATTTTCCAGAAGATATTCTCGCCCATGATTAACAAATCTGAATGCCACACTACATCAGATGTAGGTCATACATTATTGTAGCTCAGTAACTTGGTGTAGAAACTTACGCCTCCAATACAAATGCATTCTCCACTTTTAAAACCCTGTAATAATCCAGTGCGTAACCTGCAACATTTGTTATTTTGAATAGATGATTCATTGTAAGTGTCCAAACGCAGCATTAACTGTAATTCAGATATATGAAGATAACTCAATATTGTCTAAATACAAGTGCGTTTGATGTGTCGATCCATAGATGACTCATGACTATTTCTTATATTGACCTAAACAAAATCTTCTGAGTTATAGAATTTCTAAACTAAGCAAGTTAGCAAACCACTAGGGTCTTGAACATACAGTACAAACAAGGTCATCTGAGGGTCTTGTATTGAACACCCAATTTCAGTACCATCTTCATCAACTAGGATGTTGGCTCTGCTAGACAAACAAGAATAAAGCTGATTATTGAAACCAATTGACAATGAACATAAAAAAAATAAACAAAACAAAATGCCCTCCCCTGTCGAATACAATCCTCTTTGAAGGGGAAGCAAAAGAATCACCAACTTAATCACAAATTTAAATACATGGGTAAAAGCTCATGGAAACTTACCATTCACATCCTCTGATGGAATCAGTTGAGAAGAGTCAGTCAAAAATCCCAACTTCACCATTACTTCTTCCAAACGTTTCATATCTGTCAGATAGAGATGTCCAATCTACAAACAACCAGGGTCACTGTTTACAAACCAGATGCTAGCTTCTGAATAGAAAATCGCAACAACTTACATATGTATGTTGAAAAGTAAATGAACAAAAACCAGGAAATTTTCATTAACATACTGGAATATACAATATACGCTACAAGTTTCCCCCGGCCACTTTTGATATTTATGTGTATATGTGTGTCTATATATATAATACGCACTGCAAACTCTATGTATATCTTTATGCTCCTAAGATTTCCTACATCTAGTAATGGCACTAAGTCGAAACTCAACATGCCAATGGCAGTCAGGTTTAATACCACATCCTGCCTTAGCATAAGAATAGAAAGTGAGTCCAGAAATTGAATCCCTGCTAGCCAATGAGTGCATTTGTCATGTTGCCTGTCCATAAAAAGAACTTTATATGTGGGTTTTGTCTGTAGTATGATGACCATGTTTTCCCTTTTACATAAAAAGGAAGTGCAATAAGGCTATCTAAAATGATCTGTAAGAATGCACATATTGACAAATAAATACTACCAATTCAATATTTTTATTGGAATTAACAATAAAAGATTTCAAGGAAAGCAGGAGAAGGCACTTACTAATGTCTCCAGTGAAGATGCTCTGTTATAGACTGCTGCACCAGCACGCTTTTTCGTTCGTGTCTTGGCTGAACTTATGTTCTTTCCCCACCGAAGAACATTCCTGAAACAAAATTCATATGACTTTAAAACCCTCCACACCAGTGGCGGACCTAGGTTACGGCCTGGGGGGTTCAGACCCCTGCCAATGTTTATGAGTTTTTTGAATTTCATCACTTTCACATCATGTTTTAAAAGCTTAATCAACGTATACCATATTATACCCCTATATTTAATCATCCTTCCTATTCATATTTTCATGCTATGGTTGAAGCCTAAAACTTTCCTTATACTCAGTTGGTTTGCATTAAATCAAATGCATCAAACACAAACTACATTCAGTTTGCTTATGTATGAGATGGCATGAATTTTTCGACGCCCTCCCCCACGCCCCCAAAAAAAAAAAAAACAAACAAACATTTAATCCTGGTTTAGCCCCTGCTCCACACGATCAAGAAATGGTGTAGAAGTTGGATTCCTTGCAAGATAGTGTTTCTTAACATACCAAAGAAAATATAAATCGATCCCAGATTCTAATATACTCACCTCTCTTCTTCTGTTAGAAAGTTGTCCTTCATAAGTTTCTGGAGCAATGCATCCTGAAATGCACACTATGTTTTAGTAATTCAAACTAAAAAATGGCAAAGCCTGTTTTAGTCAAGACATTTCTGAATGAAAACAATATATCCCAACCAGGAAATAAATAAGCACAACTGCACAAGTATGGTCAAGTCCAATATCCTGGGAAGTTGAGTATGCAACAACTATGGTAAATACATTTCGGACTGAAAAATCAGCCACAAAAAGATTACCTTGGTGCTTATATAACACTATGACAGTTATTTATAGAATCTATAAAATAATCTCGTACCTGTGCTTCACAACGTACAACGGCCATCACACGATCATTATATTCTTCAATACTCAAGGGGGGGAACAAAAAATGTCGGCGAGCATAAAGCTGCAACACAAATAATGATAGTAAGTGATGTAGGAAGGTTAAGCTTCAGAACCAGAATAACAATTTCACTACTTCACACCAGGCATCATTCAAGTATAGGCTTATCTCACGATCTCTATATCTGATGCACTATACATTAGCAGTCTGATTACAGCATCTAATGATCTTTGAGACTTCCCCACTACCTAGGGTGCAATTCTAGATCTTTTATTTTAATTTATTTTTATCATGTTATGTGTGAGTGAATGAGAAGTTAAAGAGGAAGACAGGGTCAGTGACCAAAGATGAAAAAGAATCAAGGAAGAAACAATAAGGTTCCAGACAAAAGAAGAGGTTGAAAGACCAATGGGTTGAGTTCAGATAGGTAAGATAAGGTGACGTGATTAGAGTAACCGTCAAGGAGGACACGGTAAAGAAAGTAGTTTATATGGTTGCGTGAATAGTCAATGGGTTTGTCGCAAAAAAATAAAGTCACTGGGTTGCAGAAAACGGGATGCAGCCACCAATGAAACCTACATTCGACTCATCCAGAAAACTGGATGCAACTAAGATTGGGGATTTCAGGCCAGGAAGCAGTTCTGACTTGATAAAAATAAAAATAAAAATATATTTTAGTTGCTTACAGTACTACAAATGGTACAAAAATAAGTTAAAGCACAACCACACCTCATATATGCAGTCACCGAGGTAAGCTAATGCCGCTGCATTCAGTACAGTCTGAGGCTTCTGCACCTTTGGTGGACTGAGTTTCTGTATCTTTGGGGAACTAGGCTTCTGTATCTTTGGTGGACTAGGCAACCATTGTTCGTAGCCTAAATATAAGTCATCCATTCCTGCTGTCTCCTCTATTAGATAATATTTCCACCATTAAGACCATTACCATAACTGATTCATTTAGAAATTCAACAGCATTCTACAGAAGTAAGTGGAAACTCTCCTTATTAGTATCAAAAGGGAATAGACTTTTCTAATTTTCATGTTTACCATAAATTGAGGAACACTACACATAACAAAAACCACACAGAATCTAAAACTTCATACACATTCCTCAAGCAACAAAAGCTGCAAAAAGCCGAGCACTCTCACAATATTTTCTCATTTCCTCCTCAATTTTCTCATCAACAAAGCAGTATTCATTATCACTAAGTTACACAAACCCGAAAAAGCAGTGCTCGCAGTAGGAAAGTCTGAATCTGATTACCTTGATTTGGGCGTTTGAGAAGCTCAAAAACATGGTCAACCGTACGAGTAGTTGAGGCGGTCAGAGTGACAGTTGGAGGGTTTTGGGTGGTAGACAGAGTGCTGGAGCTGTCCTTGATCTTTCTTGGGGCGTTGCGGTTGTACGGGAGTCTTTGTTGCGTATCCACTGAAGCTCCCACTCTCACTACCCTCACACTCATTGGTGATAGAGCATGCATATTTCCTTTCTGCTGTTCCTGTTTTAAGTGTGGGAGCAGACCAACAGAACTGAATTTGTATCAAAACAAGGATAACATTTTCCAATAAAGACATGAGAGTGAGGAGCATCATCACATTATCCACTCCAAACTAAGTACACGATATAAAACACATGGCAACAACATAAACATCAAACCAATGTTTAAAGACATGAGAGTGGTGAGAGAATCAATCCAACGATTCATTGAACAAAAGGCATATCCTTGTAAATGTAGTGAATTGGGGCCTGTAATGATTTCCTTGTCCAGAAAAGACTAACAGAATTCCAAATTAGGATTCAACGATTCAATCACTCTAAGTTCAAATGCGCAAATCCAAGTATTGAGTAAGCATAGGAAAGATATGGGGTGGGTTTACCTGTGACGGAGATTCGGCAACTCACTCTTGTGTTGAGTTGTGTTGTCAGTTCCGCGACACCCCTATCCTCCTAAACGTCTGGAGAGAGAGAGAGAGAGAGAGAGAGAGAGAGAGACG
>NC_020494.1:14292546-14296536 GCF_000184155.1 Fragaria vesca subsp. vesca | reverse complement strand
AATTTTTAAGAGTAGTAGATGAACTTTTCTCGACTGAAAATTTAGATTACTTAACTTTCGAAAATATCACATACATAAACTAATAAATATGACATAATTTAGATATATGTTGTTAACTTCTTTGTTACTGAGTATGTCATTATCAAATAAACCAATGGTACAAATGTAAACTCAGTTCATTTTGTCTCTGAGCAAAATCAGCATCTCAGTGAAGAAGATCTTTGTGGGGGTGGCAATAGACACCCCTTAAAAGGTTTACACAAAGAATGACAAAAGCCCAGACCCAAAGTCAATAATATCATATGTTGACTGCAATTTTTATCATAAACTTGCTCAAAGAGGCTAAGGTCAGTGAGCTTGCTCGTTCTCGCCGAAGGAAGACATGTCGGTATGTTTCCGGTTTGTATTAATTTGGGGATATGTAGCTAAGGTTTTCGGTTTATATTAATTTGGGGAAATGTACGTAGTTGAGGTGAAGGGAGTTGTGTTACTGTGATTTTCATAGTGTTGGTTTCTTGTTGATCCCAAATCTGGCCGACGAGTTTCTGTAAAATTGAGTGTTTATTAGTGTTGTATGTCTCATTATGTACAAAGATTAGACAACCAGACCTAGGCAATAGCAGCAAGATTGGATGACATATAAGATAGTAGTAACAAGATTATACTACCAAGCCCCAGACAGTAGAAACAAGACTAGATGACCAGGCCCAGGCTGTAGTAGCAAGATTGAAGGACCAGACAGTACTAGGAAAATTTAACGACCAGGCAGTAGTATCAAGATTGGACGACTATGCAGTAGCAACAAGATTGGACGACCAGTGCAGTAGCAGAAATATTGTTTGACCAGTGCAGTAGCAACAAGATTGGACGTTTTGTTCTCTCCCACAAATTTTAGCTTTTAAGTTATGTAGGGCTAGTTTGATAAAATTACCTCAAGACGCATGACAGACAAAAAAGATTTTGTCATAAATTGTTAAAAATTGTCCTTATTTGCTTAAAAACAATGTAAATGAATGTTTTTGTGTTTCCAGTCCTTTTGAAGAGTCTGAGAGCTGTGGCTTGTTGGTAAGGTGTTTAACAAATAAAATGGGTTCAAACCTCACTACACTATACATATGAAGGGTGTGTGAGTGAGTTATTAATAAAATTTAGTTAAACCCAAAATGGTATTTGACAAAATCGTAAAAATTGTTTATCATCATGAAAATTTAAATGTCAAAATTTAAATGAAATGAAGGATTACGTCAGACTGCCACGTGATTTTTTGGGAACACTGGAAATTTTCTCCACCCTATATATTATTTCCTCACATACATATTCTAGGGTTTGGCGTTCTATCTTCAAGCTTTACATATGTTATCCCTGTTCTGCAACTCTTCATCCTCCATGAAGGATTCCAAACCAGGAAACGGTGAGAGAGCAGAAGGAAGAAGAAGAAGAAAAAGAAGAAGAAGAGATGGGAATAAGTACTGCAACCATTCTAAAATTGCCAGACGACATCGTAGTGGAGATCTTTTGTAAAATCACAATAAAAACCCTCATCCAATGCAAGTGCGTGTGCAAGTCTTGGCGTTAGTCTCTTTCAGACCCCGAGTTCACAAAACCTCTCTTTTCGCGAGCTCCCACTTGCCTTTTACTCAAAGACTACTACTTGACACAGGGAAAGTCTAGCTCTTCTCGCCGGAAGAATCACATCTTGGTAGACATGGAAAGCGTTTCGATGAATTCGATCCCAAACAACATGGTACTGAAGCTTTCAGATCCCAATGCTTTATACAATCGGTGGTGTGATTTTCGTGATACAAATAATATTATCGGTTCCTGCAATGGCTTTCTCTAGCTGCATTCGCCGTTTTAATTATGGTTGACATTTTTAACATATCCAATCCCATCACCGGTGAGTCTATACCTCTGCCGGTCGATGAAACATTAAAGACGGATCATCTTTTAGTCAATTTTGGTTTTGGGTTTAGTCCCATAAGTGATCTCTATAAATTGGTTGTATTCAGAACTTATAAATATTCAAAACGAAGAAGAGGATGGAAGGGATTGGAGGTGATGGTTTTGACTGTTGGCTCTGGGATTTGGAGAAGAATAGGAAAGTGAATGTCCGAGTGGATACAGAATATGGGGTCTTTCATGATGGATTTCTTCATTGGATTTGCTCTAGTAATACTGGTTCACACTTCATTCGAGCATTTGATGTTGAAACTGAGCGTTTCAGGGATATGCCAATGCCTCCATATCATTTCGACAATCATCATCGCCTTCCTAAATTTCGTATAGGACTCTTACAAGGTTCACCTTCTATTACGTGTTCTTCGAATCATACGTTAAGTGTTTGGCTAATGAAGGAGCATGGCATCGCAAAGTTTTGGACCAAAGAGCTTGAAATTGCATACTTGAGATTCGAATGGCCAGCCATATAAGTCCGAGGACCTAACATATTTACAAGTTTTGAAATTTGTAGACGAGGGGCAAGTATTGTTGTTCACTGACCACTGTTCGTTTTATAGTTATACTCCTTCTACAATGAACCTGTTGAGGGTTGACCTATTTGATAGGAGACCTTTACAGTATATGCTGTTCCTTGTTCCAAACTTTGCTTCGCCTAAGGACATTCTTAGGAATTACATCTCCAAGGCACACAGTTAAAACATTTATTATTATTATTATACTACTGATTTGATGCATATATATATATACACACACAGACTTAATCAGCTACATAGAGACCCCCTTATTTTTTTATTTTGTGATTTCTCTTTTCTGTCTAGATTGTTAGTATTACTATTGGTAATGATGGGGAAATTAGCATCACAAATGAGAACACTGAACATCAAGTTAAGACAATCATTCTGTATGAACAATTAGCTCCTTGGACTTGTCAGATATCAATTGATGTCATGGAATGTAGTTTTCTTTCCAACCTAGCTATGCCGTATGTAGAAATATTAATTTCAATCTGTATCACTCCTGATTAAATCTCTGGAGAAAGCAGCTACACGTATATTGTTTCAAAATCGAGAGGTCTTTAATTAATTAATAGAGAGCTGTATTTATTTATATATATTGGTCTTTTCTGTACAATGAGAGGGTCATTTAATATATGTTAGTATGTGATAGGTAAGACCAACAAAACTTTCAGAAATGATTGCAATGTTACTCTTAAGGCAATTATCAATACTGTTAGAAGCAAGTTATTATCTTTAAAACTCAAGCACTATTTGTCGAATCAGGCTCTTCTTTAGGAATGGAGGATCATTACCTCTTGATGATGTGTTTTTGTTTGTGTTTCTATCTTAGGGTAGTTGTTCTTTTGGTTTCTGCAAGTTTGTTTGTTGTTCTTCGTAGGCGTACGTGTTGCATATGGTTGTTTTGTTCGCCTTATAGGCTGAGACTGTTTCTTCTTTTTTTGTTCTGTGTTTTCTAATAAATTTGAATTTAATATATGTTAGTATGTAATAGGTAAGACCAACAGAATTTTCAGAAATGATTGCAATATTACTCTTAAGGCAATTATCAATACTGTTAGAAGCAAGTTATTATCTTTAAAGCTCAAGCACCATTTGTCGAATCAGGCTCTTCTTTAGGAATGGAGGATCATTACCTCTTGATGATGTGTTTTTGTTTGTGTTTCTACCTTAGGGTAGTTGTTCTTTTGGTTTCTGCAAATTTGTTTGTTATTCTTCTTAGGCGTGTTACCTATAGTTGTTTTATTCGCCTTATACGTTGAGACTGTTTCTTCTTTCTTTTGTTCTGTGTTCTTCTAATAAATTTGAATTTTAAACAAAAAAAAAAAAACCAAAAATGCGACAAGGATTGGAATTGTAGTTACTGTTTGTACATAGATTCAGGGATGAAAGCCTCTTGTTGTTTATAGCTTCCCATCAAGATAAGTTTTTATTCATTTTTGCAAAGTTTGGCAACCGCATGGTTAATTTTTGAGTTTATATATATATATATATATATATATATATATATATATAT
>NC_020494.1:14290160-14291686 GCF_000184155.1 Fragaria vesca subsp. vesca | reverse complement strand
ACCGTAAGAATAAATGTGAACGTCCGCAGCTAAGAAACCCTATATATATATACACAGGATCGTTATCAGGTGCGGACGTCCGCACGGCTCATAAAGTGCGGATGTCCCTCCTTTCGCCACCGTACGGCACCGGCGAGGGCGCATCTCCACCCCAGCGGACTCCAGCAGCTTCCCCGACCACTTTCCATCCCCGACGAGTCCGCCGAATTCCAGTTTTCCGGCCAGATTGACTTTGTTTGAAGTTTTGGGTGATCTAGCTGGAAAACTGGAATTCGGCAGACTCGCCGGGGAGGAAAAATAGTCGGGGAAGCTACTGGAGTCTACTGGGGTGGAGGCGCGCCCTCGCCGGCGCCGTACGGTGGCGAACGGAGGGAAATCCGCACCTTAAGGCGGTACAAACGTCCGTATCTGAAACGGACTGTATATATATATATATATCTATACAGTTCCTATCCAGAGCGAAGCTTCGTTGGTATTTTCAAATCTCCACCATTTAGTTGGTATAACCCAATGCATAGATCACTTCTGCAAAGTTTCATTGAATTTGATGATCGTTTGGGTTTTTGTAATCGTTATTTACACAATCAGTTCTGATTAGACAGATTTATGGTCTATTCATTGAATTAGTCTAATTCGGTATCTTAACAATTATCAAGTTGGATGAAGTTTTGCAGCAATGATCTATTCATTAGTATCAATTAACTGAATGGTGAAGATGTAAAAATATGACCGAAAAGTGTGTCAAATAAGGAACTTCACACTTTAATTTCAGAGCGAAGCTTCGCTCTGTATAGGAACTCTGTGTGTGTGTGTGTACGGAGCCGTTCATAAGCGAACGTCCCCATTCGGCTTAAAGTGCGAACATCCGTCCGTTCTCCACCCTCCGGCGCCAACGACGGCGCGCCTCCACCCTAGAAGACTCCAACAGCGTCCCTGACCACTTTCCCTCCCCGACGAGTCCGTTCTTTTCCAGTTTTCCGGTGAGAATGATCTTGTTTGAAGTTTTGGGTGATCTCGCCGAAAAATTGGAAAAGAACGAACTCGCCGGGGAGGAAAAGTAGTCGGGGACGCTGCTGAAGTCTTCTGGGGTGGAGGCGCGCCGGAGGGTGGAGAATGGAGGGACGTCCGCACTTTAAGGCCGGTGCGGACGTCCGCTCCTGATCCGGCATATATATATACATACAGTTCCTATCTAGAGCGAAGCTTCGCTCTGAAATTAAAGTGCAAAAGTCCGTTTTTGGTTCACTTTTCGGTCATGTATCTACATCTCCGCCGTTCAGTTTTTAGAACATAATGTATATATAGATCACTTCTGCCAAGATGCCGAATTGTGTGAAATGCATGAACATAAAAAAAATCTGTCCAACCAGAACTGTTCGTGTAAATCATGATTATGAAGCTCAAACGATCGTCAAATTAGATGAAACATGGCGGAAGTGATCTATACATTAGGTTCTAAAAACTGAACAACGGAGATGTGGATACGTGACCGAAAAGTGAGCCAAAAAGGACATTCACACTTTAAT
>NC_020494.1:14282597-14289201 GCF_000184155.1 Fragaria vesca subsp. vesca | reverse complement strand
GAGAACCTTAAATACGTAAGTGATAGGTTCACAGTACTGCAAACTGAATTAAAATCTCTAAATTTCGTTTGGCTAATTTCTCTAAGTTCTTGTTTTCTTTCCCTCCTATTGTAGGTAAGTTCAACGACAGCAACATCACTACTAGATATGATTAGTGGTTTGAATGCTCTTCTGTCTCTTAAATGCATGGCTGGAAAGGATGAAATCCAAAAGCTTCGGAAAGAGAATGTATGTCAGTCGACCCTATCATCTTGTTGTGTAAAAAAAAAAAAAAAGGTAGCAAAATGCTTTTTATTGAACTGGTTATAGTTTAAGCTACAATTTTTCTTGTTTCAGGAAGATCTGCGTGCAAAATCAAAAATTCTATTGGAGGAGAAAATGCCAGTGAAGATGATAATATTGTATCCCATCGCTGTGATGCTAATGCTATTCATGTAAGTAACCCAAACATATAAGCACTATCATATTTAGACAGTAAAATTGGTTTTAACAATCTGTTTGTGTTTATGCAGGAGCTCTCTTGCACTAAGGTGAACCAAAAGTGTCATGTATGTGTCCATGTAGATCGATGGAGAAAAGTGTTGTAGGACAAGAGACATGATCGACCATCATGAATCCTGGATACTTAAAGCACCAATATAATACAGAGCACTGGTCAAGGATCTCGGATATCTAGCTTGTATCGAGTTTCCATTCTAGAGACTAGAGAGATCCATAAATTGATGTGCCAATTTGTTTTGGCCACGATCCTCAGCAGAGGTACAGAGGTAAATAGAGGGTCCAAATGCTTATGGAGGGTGCGGGGCGCGCCACCGCGCGGACGCGGAATGTAGAATGCGTTGAAACTAAACTTCTAATCAAACAATAGGGGCTTCGGTGCCATCTCGCAGACAAGGGATTACTAGCAATCCTCCTATTCATCTGCATTAAGCGAAGAGGCCTTAATGCGTACGTTTCGTCAGTTTCAAAATTGGAAAAGTGCTGACATTTCGACGTCATCGCTTCATCAAGACTGTTAATGAAGGGACGTTTCATTTCGTCCTCTTTAAAAACCAAAGCGCAGGTCCCCACATTTCGTCATCTCTATCCACCTTTCTCTGTCTTCTTTTCTTTATGCAGAAAACCCTCGCCATCGTATACTTCGTCACTTAGCTCACTGAAATGGCCCCTAAACCCATCGTCCAAGACCCAAATCTCAGCCTCACGACGGTGATCGCCTGATCCACTGAGTTTGCTTGACGCTTTGCAAAAAATCCTCCACAGGGAGCACCGATCTATTTTCTCGAGAACGAGGAGGCCGTACTCGGTCAAAATCCATCGCAGCGATCTGCACCACTATACTGACTCTGTGCGCTGCCCGATCCTAGCCCATCGGCGTGAACCTAGGGACTTTGCCTCTTGGGCACAACAGGCTCGATCCCACACAAATATCAGAGTGGGGGAGTGGCCCAACGCCACTGATGAGAAACGTGCCTGGTACGAGACCTGTCTCCAGACCGATCTATCGATCTAGGAAGCGGTGGGTATCGCGCTGAGGTCATCGACCTGAGTTTCTCGTTGCCTCCTGCTACTGACAGGGCACCTATCGTTGCGGCGGCATGTCTATGGAACAGCGCCACCAACACCTTTGACTTCTCTTTTGGGCAGATGAGCATTTCGTTGCTGGATATTCTTGTCATGATCGGGCTGCCGATCTCTGCCAAGTCGTACGCCTCGGGTGATTTTGCTTCAACATAGTTCACTCACAACAGCAACCCGGGCATCCGTCGACCCCTGAAGGCCTCATTCCCAGTTTGGAGGAACTATTTTATCCAGCATGCAGAACAGCACGAACGAGGTATCGCTTTCCCTGAATAGTGGCTTAACAAATTTATATTTTGTAGTGACGCCCATAAGCCTACAAACAAGTGAATGAAACTAGCTGTAGCGCTTTAAAATGAGATCAAAGTAGGGCTCGGGCAGCCCGTATTACGCGCACTCTATCGCGCCCTTTACACACTTTCACTGAAGCCTTTCCACCTTCCTGCTGGCCCGTTGTGGATCTTGGACCTTTGGCTCCAACTGTACTTTCCTCTCTTCCGGCGTTCGCCGCCCGACTTCTTCCCTGAGGATCGGCTTCTTAGGTTCGCCGTGTGCAGAAGCTCTGTGAATCGGACTCCTCTGTCCTTTTTCGCCAGTCTCTCCATTTTGTACAACCAGTTAGAGCCACCACCTACCATAGACATGATGGTTCGCAGGCGCCAATCTAAAGTCTTGGCAGATGGCTTCCTCCCTCTCTTTGAGTCTGGGCATGATGTCAAAACCAGTTTCATGAGGGCGGTCTCTTGTGGCGACCTGCGCCTTGCGGAGGAAGAGCAAGGCTTCGAGCTCTATGCGCCCAACCACTTCGCCAGGCAGCTCGGCTTCATTCAAGGGGTCCGGTATCCACTCTTCCATTCGGTGAACAGGTATACCTCTTGGTGTAAGATTGGTAAGGCGAACCGCATTACTTCGTTAGAGAACATCTTCCCCTTCACTCCAGCCCTGCTCGAGATAGCGCCTTCGCTAGGCCTTGATCACGCCTACCTCTCTTGGTGGCGGTCCATATCCGACAATCTCTGGGAGTATGCAAACAATGCAGTGTTCACTGCCATCTTCTCCCTCTGTATGACACTCTTGGCGAGTCGGACCGCACCACCATTGATGCTCGGCGCGCCCTTCCGAAAAGGCCTCCAAGAGCGGACATGAGACCAAGCCAAGCGGAAACTCCTCCGGTCCCACCTGTTGGCCGGCGAATCGACATCGTTATTCATGAAAGGTCTGCCACAGAGGTATGTTTGCAACTTATTGATTTCTTTGGTTCACACAGCCTTGGTCCCTTTCTTACTTGCTTTTGAGTTAAGTAGACCGCACCGCGCTGTAACCCTCAAAGGTCCACTAGGGGGTACATGCCTGTCACCGACAAAGGGAAGGCTCCCGCCCAAGAGGAGCCTGTTGTGGAATCTGACGAGGACGTTCCTCCGCTGGTTCTTCAATATGCAGGCAGAGAAAGTTCACGCAAGTGGCCCGTCTAGGATGAGGAAGAAGCAATGGAGGAGAGGCGCTACAAGGAGCAATTTGGCTTGGTAAGCGTCCTATCTCAGAACCTGTTTCGATTACTAATCTTGCCCTATAGGTGCGGCGTCGAAACGTTCATCCCCGCCTTGACAATGTTGAGGAAGGACCGCAAGCGGCTGAGGCCATAACCTGAGATCTTGTCAACACCATGAGCGAGGAGCAACCTGTTGTTACTAAGGGTCTCGAGATGCATCCCCCTTTGCCAGTCAACGCGTTGAATGACGCGAGCCTCATATCTTCTGCTAGCCCTATCCATGGACCAAAACCTGAACAAGCAGACTCGCTTCCAGATCTCACCATTCCTTTGGTGGTTCCGCCTGAGGAGCCTCAGCCGAAAACTGTGTCTTCCCTAACACGGCCGAGCTGACGACTCAGGCGGTTAAGGGACGGGAGATCCAAGATGTCTCAATAACTATCCTTATACCCGCAGTCTGTGAACTGGTAAGCTTACACGTCATAAGTACTTTACTAAGATTTTCCAGAAGTTGTACTTACGCTTTTTTTGCCCTTGCTTTCTCAGGAAGTACATGAGGTTCCGCCACCTGTTCCAAAAGCAGACCAGTGACCCCCGCTCCGGTGCGGCACACTGGTGATTTGTCATCTTCTCTAGCTATCCAGACTGCTCCTCTTCGGGCTCGGGTAACCTTGCCTGCTGACCCGGAACCTGTTTGCCTAGCCCAGGACTTTCTTCATGGCCTGATGCGCCAAGGCCCAACCATGGATGTCTTTGACCTAGTGCGGCGCGCTCGTGAGGCCTATGGCGCTCTGATTTGTCACTCTACCTGCAGCACTCCTACCTTGGATCATGCCTCAGAGTTAATTGTTGATGTCGACCTTCAAGCCCGTCACGTCAATAGTGTAGCCACACAATCAGCCACTCAAGAACGAGTTTGCCAGGCCTTGGACAACCAAATGGTAGCTCTTCTGGCCCAGCTTGATGATGTGGAGGTCCCTAAAAAAGCCCCAGAGAACGCATCGGCTTTCTATGCTCGCCAAGTAGAAGCGGTGGAGGCCCAGATAGCTGAATTGCATGCCCAGCTTACTCAGGCCTGTGACAATCTTGTGCGGGCTGAGAGTGCGAAGGCTCGCATACAAGCAGCGAAGGAAACCCAGGAGGCCTTAGTTTCTGCTACTGGCGCTGCTGACGAAGCCCAGGCTCAAGCTGACGCCGAGGAATTGGCCTTAGAAGGCCTCCTCGTGGACTTGTATAGGGCTTCTAGGATGGTTTAGGTCCACCCATGTACTTGACTTATCCCCATTTGTACGAATCTTTAAAATTTAATAACAAATATATACTATTTATTGTCATTCAATCTTTTTCCGCTTGGTCAGATCGTCCTTGTATCCATCATAACTGCTCGGTCAGGGAGGATCTTCTAACGAGATTTCGTAGGGGTTTCCCATGCCACTATGCGTTCGAAATACGGGAAGTTATCTTTAAGGTTCGTATCTCGGCGCAACTCGCTGCATGCATGACAAGTATCGGAGGAAGTTGGCCTCCCTTGGCTATAAGAAGGAGATTCTGGGCAGAGGATAGAGCATCGACCAAGTCTCTCACCCCCTGCCATGGATTCTTCTTTCCTTCTACTCATCTTTATCTCCTTGCTCAAAGCAAGACCGCTACCTCATGCCCTAGCCGTCATTCCTTTTGAATCTCAAAGCCTACTTTTAGGCCAAGAGTGAAGCTTAAAGCCTACTCTTAGGTCGGCCTCACTCTTGGACGAGCAACGGTGTGGACACTTTCTAGCTTGCACCAGCTGTTCTGTTCAAACGTGAGGTTTCTGCCCCCCAGCCCCCCTGGCCTGCGTCTTTGAAAGACCTTTGGAGCCTAACCGGTAGCATAAGGGACCCCGGTCCAGTGGACCTCTAGCTTCCCAACACTTTGTCTTAGGTCCAAGCCAGTGCTCAGGCTGGTACCGATATGAAGAAGCAGGATCGCTACCGGGTTCTGTTGAGGGGTGCTGCGGCGGAGGCTTCTTCTTCCCCACGACTGGTGGGCTTGAAGGGCCTTCGCGCTCATCACCGTTGTTCCAGATCTGTGCTCTAAACATAGGCATAGTCAGATAGGCTTTGTTAATGTTTGTAACTGCTTCGGCTGCAAAGCCGCTTATGAAGCCTCTGTTTGAATAAAAGAAAGGGTGAAGAAAAATATATTTATTTTAAGGCCTCTGGTATAGGCCCAATCTTGTACTTGTCTTTGTTCAGACTTTGCACGTTTACAATGAATAAGAAATACATGAGTTTTTTAAGGCCTCTGGTATAGGCCTAAATCTAGCACTGGCCTTCGTAAGCTGGTACGTTTACATTATCTCTTAGTCTTCTATCCCGAGTTGCCCCCTAGTGCTAGGCGATGGAGCAATGACGCGATGACGCGTAGCACTATGAACTGTTGACGTGGGTGAGGGATCCTCTCGCTCCCAATCGCCGACAATATGCTTCTTTAAGTATCGGTCGTTGATGAGATTGCGGTGGAGGATCCCGTCGAGATCGTGCAAGTAATATGCCCCCTTGGGTAGGATTATATTAATGATAAAGGGTCGAACACCGCAGCTTACCTTCTTGTTGGAGCGGTCAGCCAATCTAATAATAATGTCATCATTTTTCAAATCACCTAGACCTAAGTCCGCATAAAGATAAGAAGGCATAACATTAATCGAAGCACCTAGATCTAACATGATCTTATCAAAACTATGAGTACCAATGGTGCATGGAATCGAAAAACTCCCTGGATCCTTGAGCTTAGGTGGTAGTTTCCTTTGAAAAACCGCAGAGATGGTTTCATTCATTACCACTACATCCTTCTCTCGTGGTAGCCTCTTGTTGGTGCACAACTCTTTCAAGAATTTCGCATACTTTGGATTTTGTTGAATGCACTCAAGCAATGGCATGTTTACTTCCACATTCTTGAATAACTCAATCATTGCATGATCAGCTTCATCGTGCTTTGATTTAGCAAACCTGTTGGGGAAAGGGGCACGAGCATGGACATTAGTAGAAACTAAACCATTAGAGCTAGAAGACTTACCTTTCTCAAGCACGGCTTGAGTGGATTTTGGATCAGCAGGGACTGCAAGAGGCTCGGCCTCGTGCACCTTCTTCTTCTCGGCATGAACTGCCGTATGGTCACTCTTTCTCTCGGACTGAGGCACGGCCTCTTTGTCCGGCTGCTTCTCGGCATAAACCTCTTCAATATCTTCGTCATCTTGCATCAATATGCTCTCGGCCTCACCGTCCTTAGAAGGCTCCGACTTCTTCAACAAAGGCTCCTCAAAAACTCGACCACTCCTAGTTGCAACGATCTTGAATTGTCCGGCATTCGGGTTTGGCAAGGTTTGGCCCGGCAACTTACCACTTTCATGGATTTTACCCATGAAATCGATAACTTGCCCCATCTGCTTCTTGAGCTCCGTGATCTCTTTAGAATTAGCCTGTTGACCTGTCACTAAAGCTTGAGTTGCAGATGTTAAGTTCTGTTGCCCTTGAGCAAGGGACTTCAAGAGTTCATCAT
>NC_020494.1:14281534-14282574 GCF_000184155.1 Fragaria vesca subsp. vesca | reverse complement strand
TTAAGTTATATGCTTGCCGTCCGGTCTTGTTCATAAATGTGCATCCACATGCAGAGTCCACCATACCCTTGTTGGTGTTGTCAAGTCCCTCATAAAAAGCTTGAACTAACTCGTCCAAAGTAATTCCATGATGAGGGCACTTCCTCTGAAGTTCCTGAAACTCTTCCCATGCCTCATAGAGAGTGTCACCGTCCTTTTGAGTGAAGTTCTGAATCTCCCTCCTTAGCTTCTTCGTGAGTTGCGCAGGGAAGAATTGTTTCAAGAACTTCGAGGTCATCTCATTCCAATTGGTGATGATTCCTGCAGGCAAAGAATACAACCAACGCTTAGCATCATCTTTAAGAGTAAAAGGAAATAAAAGCAACTTTAAGCCTTCTGGAGTAAGATGATTGATTGATTGCAATCTGCAGATATCGAGAAACTCTCTAAGGTGAACATTAGGGTCCTCCATTGGAGAACCCGAGTACTTAGGCAATTGCCCAAGCAACTAAACCGGTATGGAGAAGTTGGCTTCATTAGGCACAGTGAAAGCAATGCATGAAGGTGATTCCGGGGCTGTGGGGATGAAAGCAGATTTGAGTGGTGAGTCGGTCATGTCGATGTCAGACTTGTCTTCCTCACAGTCAATCTCGGATTCGGATGAAGAAGATTCGGACTGGATCCGAAAGGGAGAAGGAGGATCTTGCTCTTCAAATTCCAAAGGTCCAACCGTGCTACTTGATGGTCCTTTTTGCTTCTTTCTTTGTTCTTTACAAGCACGGTCAATCTCTGGATTCAATGGAACAAGAGCTCCTTGTGAAGACGAACGAGTGAGTCGAGGTTGCATGCACGTCTAGCACCTGAAAAACCATTTGGCCAAGATCAAGTTAGAATGCATAAGTATAAAACGAAATCAAAAGCAATAAACTAGACTAAGCTAAGAACCAAGGGTTCTTATAAATAAGAGAAAGGAACCAAGGGTTCCAAAAATCAATCAAAGGAAAACAAAACAAAGGAAAACAAAAGAAATTCGAAAATCAAGAGATAAATTTCGAAACAAA
>NC_020494.1:14268571-14281514 GCF_000184155.1 Fragaria vesca subsp. vesca | reverse complement strand
TTAAATAAATAATGATTCTAGATGGTAAGACACGGTGGACGTGCGGCCTGGATATAGATGTTTCGATCACAAGCTTGAAGCGTGGTTTCTAAAGGTCAATAGCTCAATCCAGAGATAGTGAACATGGTAGGACTCGTTTAGTGAGCAATGAGAACTCCATCACCGAGATGTATGTCTTCAAGGCTCTTGAGATCCAATTTTGGTCCCATGCACCAGAGTAATAGAAGGAGCGTACCAATGTACTCAGCTAGCAACAAACTTATGAACCAAACATGACTCCAAGTGTTAATAAAAGCCGCCCACAACCTCATGCAAACCCGAGAGTAAACAAGAAGGGTTAAGGCTAGAATTAACAAAAGGGATCCTACCTATTCCTGTGCATTACAACCTACAACATTATTCATACAAGTATTAAAGTAGAAAGACAAAAATAAAACACAATTACGTCATATACAAATTCATGGTTTTAACTTTACAAATATAAACATATAGACATATATACAATGCAAATTTCGACAATTAAAAAGATCGAGGATCCTGAAGGATCCCTGGCAACGGCGCCATTTGATAAGACATATTTGCACACGCATCAATTAACCCTGTCAACAAATCAATCGTAGTATAAAGCAAGCAGGGATCGTTCTAAACCGGGGATCCAACTACGGGGTAGATCCACTAACCTAATATAAATGTCGAAATAAGCATATAGGGTTTAAAGGTTTGATGATTTCGGAATAGACATTGGAAATAAATCCTAAATTACCTCTATACATATTTACATGTGATCAACCAACAATCATGCAAACACAACCAAACAACCATGCAAGAACAAAGAAGATGATCTCTAATCTCAATTAAGTCCACACCGTGAGCAAATACACAACCTAAATTTGATATGCACATAAGTTCCTACGTGGTTTCTATGACATAGACATACTTTGAATTAGACTACGGGTTTCATTCAACATCGTGACACAAACAAGCTCAGCTACGTGCTCTACTGATGGGTCACACACATAAACTAATCATGCAATTACGTATCACATAAAGAATCGATGTGTTTAAGCACAAGTCCAAATCAAACATAGGTAGAAAATCGGTGAAATAACAAAGACAATGCAACTTATCAACTACTTGTATCAAAGTCGAACCTTGGATGATTAACACATGCAACATCAACTACTTGTATCATTTACACATGAAAATAGAAGAATACACCGAAAATCTTAAAGTACATGGACATAAAACTCACGGCATAAAACCTAAAATCATTGATCATAAATCATAAACTTCAATTCAACACATGGCTCAAAAGTACTTCTATCTCATAGACAAGAATCGAAACATACTTAAGCAAAAACCTAAAATAAACATCAAAAAGAACGAACACATTCTAATCCGAAAGTAAAAGATGGAATTCACTCTCAAAATATCCCTACTTGTTTTATTCTTCGAGTGAGCGGAACCCTAGGCTACTTGCTTCAGATCAAAGATGATGGTGAGTTCGGATTATGGTGTTTGGAGAATGATGGAGTTTCGGCAAAGCTTTGGTGTAATTTTGCACGGGTTGATGATGATAAATTGCTGCCATGCCGTGCCCTATATATAGAGTAACAAGACTTGATCTCCAAGAATTCCTCAAGAACAAGGAATCCTTATTAAATCGGCAAAACCAAGTCCAAGTTGGATTTAACTTCCTCTCTTGGTCTTCAAGTAATCCTTATGCATTAAGGAATGATAAAACCATCTTGAACTTGGAAAACCTTCTCTCTTGGGCCGCACGGTCTCTTTCCTTGGTGACTTGGGAAATCTCACGGCATCTTCCATACATATCTCGGATTGTACTTCTCCAAGCTCAAGCAGGAACTCCTAGCTGCCGGCCACCTTTCCCTCATGAGTCAGGAAAACATTTTCTGGTCAACACGGGTTTAGACTTACCTGAAATAGAAATAAGAAAATTAGAAACTAGGAAAGAGGAAAGATGGAATCTTGATCAAGACAGGAATTCTGAGTAAACAAGGATTTCCAACACTTAGCACAATTTCAACACCAAATTATTTAAATCGGAAAATACTATGTATTCTAACACTAAAACCTACATATTTCTACATTAAGCAATTATTCTACACTAAACACAAATATAAAGCTAAAACAACTAAATAAGAGTTAACAAAGGGTAAATAAAGGGTATAAACATATTAAGAACATCACACTTTGTGCTCCTATCAGCAGCCGCTCGTAGACCCCGTCTCCTAGGCTGACATGGGGCGCAATATGTGCTAGTTCATTGGCCGCAAAATTGAACTCCAAAGGGATGTACTCCATGTAGACATTGTCAAACTGATCAAGCAGTGAGAAGGCCTTACGTAGGTAAGGTTCGATAGTGAAACTGAGGCATTTGAACTTCTCAGCGATCTGATTGATGACCAATAAAGAATCGCCCATAACGTGGACTTCGCGGACTCCTAAGTCCAACAAAATCTCTTGACCGATGATCAACACCTCATACTCTGCCTGGTGGTTTGTGCACTTAAAGTCCAACTGGAAAGAGTAGGAGAAACTATCACCGGAAGGATTCTCGATGGCGATCCCCGCGCTAGCGGCAACGACACATCGAAGTAGAGGGTCCATGGGGTAAGTGAGATAGCCACGAACTCCAATTCACTGAACTCTGTGAGCTCTGACGACGGATGGTGGGCCAGGAAGTCCGCTATCGCCTGTCCTTTCATTGCTTTCTGCAACACATATTGCAAAGAAAATTCAGACAGGGGGAGGATCCACTTGCAATGCGCCCTCTCAAGATAGGACGGGACAACATATACTTGACTAGGTCGAACTGAGCAATGACCACTGTGGTGAAGGCCAGCATGTAGTGGCGGAGTTTGCAATATGCAAAATACAGTGCGAGACACAACTTTTCCATGGGAGAGTATCGTATCTCACAATCAGTTAAAACTCTTCTCAGGTAATGCATGTGTGTTTGACCCCGTTCTCCGCTATATACAATTTTAATGGTGAACCCTCACGTGAGGGAATCAATACCAGGGGGTTCATCAGGTAGTCATTGATACGATCAAAGGCCTGCTGGTGTTGTGGCTCCCATACGAACTCTGTTGCCCCTTGGAGCTTGAGGAGCATGGAGAACGGTTGAACCTTCCCTACCGCGTTGGAAATGAAACGACGAAAGAAGTTTATCCGTCCGAGCAACTGTTGGAGGCGTCGATGACCACCTGTGCCTTGTCCTTGGGAATCTTGATGCCCCTTTGGTGGACCATAAAACCTAGATTATGCTAGCGCATCCATTTAAAAACTTGTTAAAGGTCCTCTACGTGATTTCCCCTTGTTTTGGTCTTGACCACCACGTCATCTATGTAGATTTTAATCAGTTTGCCTAGGATGTCATGGCAAATGAGGTTCATGGCGCGCTGATATGCTGCCCCGGCGTTTTTGAGTCCAAAGGGCATGACAACATATTCGAACGCGCCTGCAAAGCCTGGGCACCGAAAGATAGTCTTGTGTCGGTCTTCTCTAAAACATGAATCTAGTGGTATCTGGCTGTCCTGTCCATGAAAGACAACACCTCGTGTCCGACGGCTGCATCGATGAGGAGGTCAGCCACAGGCATGGGGTAGATATCTTTAAGCGTTGCGTTGTTGAGGTCTCGATAGTCAACATAGACGCATATCTTGCCATTTTTCTTACGAACGAGGACGACATTGGACAACCACTCGTTGTATTTTGCCACGTGGATGATTCCAGATCGGTGCATATTTTTTATTTCTTCCTTTACCACGATTTGGGTCTTGGTCCGCATGAATCGTCCATCTTGCCGCACTGGGCGTTGATCAGGGTATGTGGGTAGCCTATGGCAGACTAGCTCCGGGGATTGGCCTGGCATGTCTTCATATTTCTCCGCGAAGCAGTCTCTGTACTCCCGCAGGAGAGAAAGGAGCAATTCGCGTTCCTCCTCTGTCAATTTGGCACTAATGGAAATGAGTAAGGGTTTCACTTCAGTCCCTATGTCCACTTGTGCGATGGGGTCGCAGACTTGAGATGGTGTATCGTCCAAGGTGGCAAGAGCTAACTGAATAACTTCCTCCTTGGTGTCGGTGTAATCCACTATTTCATCCACATATTCCATAGTCGCGACCTTGTCGTAGGCCTCGCGTTCTGCCCAATACGAAAGGAGTCTTTCGTACAAGGACTCGTCGGCCTCGCGTGCCTCTTCTAAGAAGGCACTATCCATCAGAGGACTTCAGAGAGTCCGCGATGGTGTGAGGACGTTGTAAATCGTCCTTCGCCTAGGTTAGCCCCCATCACGCTAAGTTAAAGGTCGTGACCCCAAATGGGCGGCCTTTTTGGTCAACGCCAAGGACATCCAATGAACCCAAGTCGGTGTTGTAGTACCGAGCATCGTTGAAGTTGGCGGAAACAGAGAAAGGACCTGGGTCAGTCTTTATGAGAACTGCCTCGTCTTTCTTGAAGTCCCATATCATGAGCTCCTGGTGCATGGACGAAGGCATATAAAAACTTCTATGGATCCAATCGTGAGCCAGGATGATGCTATAGGAGGCCGTGCATTTGACCACGAAAAAGGTGTAAACCCGAGAAGCGGGTCCCACTTTGACGCGCCTAAGGTTCGGGATATTGTTCATGTGAAGTTCTTCACTATTAGGAAGGTTGATTGAATCATTGAGCGTTGGATGCCCAAGATCCCCATGGTCCGAGTAGTAATGACGTTGACCACGGCGCCTGTGTCTACCATGACCTTGTTGATCACGATCCTTTCAACCTTTGATATGATATACAAAGGTCGCATAGGAGTGGTCATGTCCAGGGTAGGCTTGGTGAAGGTCAGTGACTGTTTATGCTTGATGGTATGTGTAACCTAATGAAATTCCTGCAAGTATACAGGGTGGATGTAGTATAGTGAATGGAAGAAAAGGGGTTATCGTTCCCACGAGGATATTAGTTCAATTCAAATCATGAAATACCTAAACTAACTATACTAAAACATAAGATCACGATAAAAATATAAAGAAACAAACACACAAGAAAATAAGTAAACAAACAATGATGAATGAATCTAGGGTGTCAGAATCAACTACTAACAATCATATTTATGCTTTGATCGATGCAACTAACAGATTCTTTCGTTTCTCTAGATGACAATTCCCGTATCTAAGTCCAGTTACGGCACTTAGACCATAGTTTTCCTTACATGCAGTCTATCCAGTTACAGCAAAAATTTCATGATGAATGAATCTAGGGTGTATGATTCTCTCCAGGTACGGCAGAGGTCGTATATCCTAACATGCAGTCTATCCAGTTATGGCAAAAATTTAACATGTAAGACTCATTACGTTTAAGAAAACAAGAGAATCATGCAAACCATTACTTCAGTTACGACAATAATGTAATTCACAACTCTTAATCACAAGAAGCTAATATGAATTATATTACAGTTACGCCTCAAATTCATCTTCTAATTACTAGATGCAAAGCCCTAAGGTGATCAATCAAAGAACTCAAACATATAGCATCGATTAAAATAGTGACTAAGAATTTATCATAAAGAAACTATAAATCAATTAATCAATCATCAAAAACATAAACAATCATGTTAGGGCATCATCCTAACCCTAGAAAAGTTTTAACTAAACATCACAACTAAATAACACACAACGAAAACATAAAAATAATGGAAAGGTGAAGGGTACATGGATCTCTGCTCCTTTAGGCGTCTTCAATGTGCTCTCGAGACCTCCCTCAATAAGAAATTCGTGCTCCTTTATATAGAGAAGTTTCCTGCTCATCTTTGGCTTCATATTTCCTTGTAAGACTTGGATTCAGACTCCTTTCTTGATATGGAATGGGAAAACCTTGAGATATTTCTTGTATAACTAGGAATACATGTACTCCTTGAATCCTCATCTGCATTATTGTCCTTGAAGCACTAGGATTAAGCGATCTTGTGACACGAAACTTGAGTTCTCCACAAAAACTTGTAATTCCGAGCAGATTTTCTGATGTGACCTATCTTCATTCAAATGATCATAACTCGCTCCATAAGTATCGAAATTGAGATCCGTAAACTTCTACGGAAAGTAGACTTCCGTAGCTTTCCAATGATATAAGGCTCATAGTCTGATTCAATCTGAGTAATTCCCTGTAATTCGGTAAAGTTGGCTGTTCTGCATAGACAGATTCTGGCACTTGGGATTGCAATCGCCTTTCAATCCTTATTTGCTCATTTTAGCTCCTTTTCTTCTCTGTATGACACAAACCTAAAAAAATACTAAAATAACGTAAATCAATCACAAATAAGAAAACTTAATGCAAAAACAAAGATTATGAGACATATAAATATAGGATAAAATGAGCACATCATAACCTCCACATGTGGGGTGTCCTCCGGTTGCTCACTACTTGGCGCCATCTCACTGTTGCAGGACAGAGCGTTGGTATTTCACTCTCGCTGCCCCCTAGTGTGTTAACAGCGTTGCAGGTTGTGTTAGGCGGTAAGGCGTATCACTCGGAGTTGAAGAACACCATCCCGATCTGGAAAGCAAATTTCTCCCATACCAGTATCAACGTAAACTCGATTGCGCCGTGCTCCCTTACAAGGAAAGCGAATGCGCTTCCCTTGTTAGTGTTATCGTCGTCCTCAGCCCAGCCTGACACAATGACCATGTTACAGGTGAATGAGTCCCCTTGCTCTTCCTCTTGGTCCTCAGCGATGTCAATGTGGGGCTCTGAGCAAACCTCGTTGTCGAGTGAATTCTCGCGGAACCTCTGTGCCATCTGCTGAGCCAGGTTAGGGCTAGATGATGATGTTGTAGCCGCGGTGGGAACTGTACTATTGTCCACCTGTCGTGGGTGCTAAACTTATCTGGTCGAGGATGTTCTGTCCTCTACCCGGTTGACTTGCTATCAATGGTCATTGGCTCGGTGCCACTGTTGTTCCTCTTTAGTCGCTGTTGCGACGAGACACGTGTCTCTATCCTGCCTTCCGATTCCTGGGTTGAAGGTGTCCTATGCCTTTGTGGCTGAGGAGGTTCCCTTCTGGCCTTGGGTTCCGGGGTTGGAGGTGCCCTGCGCCTCGGTGGCTAAGGTGGCTCTTGCTTCAGAGGAACAATGAGTCGGCAGAAGACATTCGCCCTAGCCCCTAGGGCTTAGGTCTTGTGTGAACTGCTCACAAATCTTCAGGGGTTGCACATGCGGCATTGGGAGTATTCGGTCGGGTGTTTTTTTTTTTAAAGGGGTTTGGAAGCCAGCCTAGTTGGGAGGCTCATCCCCACGTCCGGTTCCATTTATTATAATAATATCAAATTTTTGCGAACCGGGGGGGGGGGGGACGATAGTATCTAAACCCCGCGCTACAGATAAACAATAGCTATGATCATCGTAGAGAACATCCTGAATACTGTCAGGAGTCTCCTCTAACCACACATTATATATCAATGGAACAATTACTAGCAAGGTGCGCAAGTCTATTAACAACACCATTTGCTTCACGGTAAACATGTCGAATTCTAATAGACTGAAAAACACTAAAGTAACTTTTACAATCACTTATAACCCGGATTACCTCCGAGAGATCTTTCTCCTCACTTTTAAGAGCAGCCACAAGGGTGGCAGAGTCAATCACTTTCAATGTCAATGTTCGTGCAACCTTGGTGAATACCAAGAAGAAGACCAACCCTACACACCTCCGCTTCCATATTAAGAACCGAGTGTGCATGCAGAAAAGGCCTTGCTACTATAGCAATACCCATGCCAACTTCATCCCTCACTACTACCCCAATTCCCCCATATCCATTATCCAAGCAAAATGCTCCATCGACATTTATTTTCAACCTTCCACTAGGTGGGCATTCCCACCTCACACGAGGCCTAGCTTTTTTCCTCACTGCCTTGGGATGGTATTTTTGATAATCCTCCAAAAATTTTCCACCCCATTGAATCAAATTCATGGGCTTGAAATGAGACTTCTGCCATAACACATTATTTCTCTCACACCAAATTGCCCATAAGCCCACAAAAAATGATTCCTCATCTCCACCGACAAAACATCCAACATGTCTAAGATCCATTCAACTACTGTTTTTGCTAGGAGCTCTCTTGCATGCAGACTTAGTGGACCAAACAACCAGAAACAAGAGATAGAGGGACAATTTTTGAAAACATGTGTACCTGTTTCTACTTGACCCATGCAGAAAAGACAAGCCGAGTCTTCAATGCTGATTTTTCGACATAAGAGCTCAGCCCTTGTTGGAAGACAATCGTGCAAAATATGCCACACCAAATATTTGACTTTTGGGGGAACCCTGGCCTACCACACCATTGACCAATACTTATTGCTCACTTTTTCCACTATGTTGGAAGAAGATGAAGCTTGGTCCTTCATGCATGCATGGTGGTTGAAAAGATGGTACACTAAACAACCCTCTTCTGTCTGCTTTTGTCTTTCTTTACTTGTAGTCTGTAGTGGTTTGTAACAGTGTTTAGTTTCCCTCTTGCTCTTTCAGCCTTGTTAGCTTTCAATTTGTTGTATTTGCTCGACCTTTGCGATCTGTTTCAATGAAGTTCTATTCTCGACCAAAAAAAAAAAACAACCCTCTTCTGTCATAATGCCAGACCAAACGGTCCTCTCCACCTCTCCAACTCAATGGAATGCTAGCAATTTGATTAATTGCTCCATCTGTGAATAAATGTCTCATAAAATCTACCTCCCATTTTTTGGTTTGCTGATTGATTAAATCTCCAACTCTGAAGTCTTCAGTGCCCTCCATCATAGGGGAATAAGGTTTAAAAGAATGAGGTTGAGGCACCCATGGATCGTTCCAAATTGAAATATTCATTCCATCCCCAACTTGGTACCTCAACCCCAATTTCAGCACCTCTCTTCCTGCCAAGATACTCCTCCACGTATAAGACACTCTACTCCTTAACTCTGCTTCTATGAATGAACAACGAGGGAAATATTTTGTCTTTAGAAGCTTTGCAACAATCGAATCCGGCTGTTGAATGAGCCTCCAACCTTGTTTTGCTAGTAAGGCCAAATTAAAGTTAACCATATTGCGAAAACCCAAGCCTCCCTCCTTCTTCGGGCGACACAATTTATCTCAAGCTAGCCAATGAATCTTTTTTGAGTACCTTCATCACCCCACCAAAATCGAGCCATCAATCTATGCATCTCCATGCAAAGATGTTTAGGGAGCATAAAACAACTCATGAAATAAGACGGAATAGCTTGAGCCACCGCCTTAATTAAAATCTCTTTTCCAGCTAAGCTCAAGATTTTTTCCCTCCACCCTTGAGTTCGGTTTCTTATTTTTTTCCACCAAAAAACGAAAAGCTTCTTCTTTTGAGTGCTCAACTCTGTGGGCAACCCCAAATATTTGTCATGTTTATCCACCCGGGTCACACTTAAAATGGCAGCAATACCCTCTATCATGTGCACGTTCTTACTAAACGAGATACAACTCTTGTCATAATTGATTCGTTGACTTGAAGCCGTCTCATACTCCGACAAAAGTTGCTTCAAAGCTTCACACTCCTCCCTTCTAGCTTTGAAAAAAATGAAAGAATCATCAGCGAAGAATAAGTGACTTATACTCGGGGCCCCTCTGCAAATTCTAATCCCATGCAGCACCAGCTTCTATTCAGCAAGTAAAATACTTTTTGACAGCACCTCTGCACACATAAGAAAGAGGTAAGGGGAAATAGAGTCTCCTTGCCTCAAACCCCTCAACGGACAAATCAAGCCTCTAGGTTCTTCGTTTATGATGAATGAATAAGACACCGTCGAAATACAACTCATAAATCACCCCACCCATGTTGACCCAAATCCCATTTTCAACATCACTGTCTCCAGAAAACCTCACTTGACCCTATCATACGCCTTACTCATATCTAGCTTCAACGCACAAAGTCCCACGTTCCCACTTCTTCTCCTAGCCTCTTCAGACAATGAGAGATTTCAAACGCCATAAGAGAATTATCTGATATCAAACGGCCAGGGACAAAAGCACTTTGAAATGGAGAGATCAATTTATCTAGGAGATGCTTCAACCTATTCGCCAAAACTTTGGACCCGATTTTGTATACAACGTTACACAAGCTTATAGGTCGGAGATGACCCATAGTTTGTGGAACCTCCACCTTAGGAATCAAAGCCACAAAAGTTATGTTTACTGTTTTCATGCTCCGCTCTGAAATAAAGAAATCACGAATTGCTTCCACCACATCATCCCCAATTAAATCCCAAAAAGCCTGATAAAAGCAAGGAGCAAAGCCATCGGGGCCAGGAGATTTAGAAGGATGCATTGCCTTCAACGCGCCCCAAACCTCATCCTTATCAATCTACCTCGTAAGAAAGTCATTGATTGTCTTCCAAAGAAATACCACTCACCACTCCTTCTAGAATATTCTAGAAATTCTCTATACATGAAGACGTGAACATATCTCGAAAGTAGTCAAGACCAACACCCACCAACTCCTCTTCCTCGGAACACCAGACCCCTGCACTATTAAATAACCCCACGATCGTATTCTTTTTTCTTCTATTTTTCACACGTTGATGAAAAATTTCGTATTCAAATCGCCATCCTTCAACCAGAATACCTTCGCCCTCTGTCACCAAAAAATATTCTCCCTATGCAGAAGATCATTCAACTTGGATTGTGGGGAAGCTTTACTTACGTCAACCGGAGCCGAAAGAGTCTTATCATAAAAAAGAGCTAACTGAGCACTTACTCTCTCAATATCCTTATGTAAATTACCAAAGTGTTCCAGACTCCATTTTTCCAACGATACCCTTGTGTTATCCAATTTGCAGGGCCGGTCCCGAAGGATTCAAGGCCCAGTGCGGGAAAAAAAATTGTGCCCCTTATATAAATTTTTAAAAAATAAAAATAAAAAAAATCAAAAATACCAATTTTTTTTTTCAAGGTTTCGAACCTAGCCAAGTGCAATGCTAGGAGGCTCATCCCCACGCCTGAAATTTTTTATTGATATGCTAAAAGATGGTACAATGGGGGGGATATAAAACCAATACCCCTCAAAAGAAAAGAAATACAAGGATTAGCTTGATTGAGGAGAGTAGACCATCCCATGACATCTTCACACCATGCTCCTTGCTTCTGGAATTATAAAAGCACAAATACATGAGAATAAACGAAATCAACAAGATAACCAACCACCAGTCAAGTTAGACAAGAATAAGTATCAACCTGCAACTCTTGTACCTGCACAAAGATCACATATAAACCACATCTCATCTGAAATGACTCCTTCTTGCATTTTTAGAAGCAAAATCATCAACTATATGCTCAACATCAATAGCTTTCAACATATTCTTTTCAATACTCAATATTGCTAATCCATTCAACCTATCTTGAGTCATAGTTGTCCGCAAATAAGATTTTATCAACTTCAATTTTGAAAAACTCCTTTCTACAGATGCCACAGTAATAGATATAGTCAATAAAACCCTATAAGCAACCAAAATATTTGGAAACATATCCATCTTCTTTGCAAACTCCATAACTTTAATGGAGTTCCATGGATTTCCATATTGATACGCTTCACTTGGTAGCATCTCCTGCAATATTTGTAATTCTGAAAATAAACGCTTTGCATCAATATCACAGTCCTCACCATGTGTAAAAGCATTTTCAAGTTTCAAACAACAATTTTTCATTCCTTCATCATCCAATAAAATCAACCGTGATGCATCAAACAAGAAGCCAAATATAGATTCAAAAAATTCCATTTGTTCAAATCTAATCTTCAATTGAGAAACTGCCATATCAACTAAAACAAGAAAGTAGTCTGTTCTAAAATTTTCTTGAGCAGATTGCTGTCCTCTTTCTGTATCAGGATTTTCATCAAAATGTCTCTTTCTTATAGCCTTACGCTTTACCTGAAACACTGGTTCAATTCCCATTTCATCAGCAATCTCTTTAGCATCAATCATAGCAGAAGTAAACCCATTTCTTTATATTTTTCAAAAAATGAAACCAACCCTTTCAAACTTTCAATAGCTACATCAAGAAGCATATCTTCATATAGCAAGTTTTTGCTCACCAAGTTTATTTTGTACAAAATTTCATGCCAAATAACCAAACTCAAAACAAATTCAAAACTTGAAAATTCACCCGATACTAATTTCTCAGCATCCCAACTTATCTTTGAATCATCAGAAACTTCAGCTAATTTGATTAAAGCATCTTTTATTTTGGGAGCTTGACTTTTTATTGCTTTTACACTTTCTATACGACTTTCCCATCTTGTCACACACAAAGACTTCAAAGTTAAGTCATCCACATATTCAAGTAAAATGTTCCATCGCTTAGTTGAATTAGCAAACACATTATACAAGGTTTGACATGCTCCAAAAAAAGAATTTCCTTTAGACAAGAGTTTGCCATATCAGAAAGTACCAAATTAAGAGAATGACAACCACAAGGCATATAGAAAGCTCTAGGATTTATGTCAAGTAATCTTTTCTGAACACCTTGGTGTTTTCCTCTCATATTAGAACCATTATCATACCCTTGTCCCCTCACATCATCAATATTTAAATCAAGAGAGTTAAGAGCAGCTTGTAATTCACCAAAAAGACCCAACCCAGACGTGTCTTCCACATTTAAAAACTCCAAAAAATACTCTTCTATTTTTATTGGGTAGCTTGCAACATCAACACATCTAATCACCAAAGTCATTTGCTCTGTGTGGCTAGCATCAGGGGTGCAATCAAGAATCACAGAAAAATATTTAGCTTCTTTAATTTTTGTTATTATTGCACTCCTAACACGTGATGCCAACATGGCTATCAATTCATTTTGTATTTTATGACTAAGATAATGATAATGAATATCTTTATCTTGAATGAGTCGAAAATGATGTTTCATTGTTGGATCAAACTCAGCTATTG
>NC_020494.1:14266608-14267912 GCF_000184155.1 Fragaria vesca subsp. vesca | reverse complement strand
ACTTTATTCAATTCTTTTGAGTAACCAGCCATTTCCTATCAGCAAGTTCTCCTATTTCTTAATTTTTTATCATAATAATATGTAGAGAACCCCCTATTGTGATTATCCTTAGGAAAATTAATATTGGCTTCTCTAATAGGACCCCTTTCAACAAGCAAATCTCTCATTTTTGTATCTAAACTATCCCACACTCTAGGATCATATATCTTCAAAGATAATGAAGAATTTGACTCAGGCACATGATTAATTTCTTCATTATTTTCAGTAGTCTCATTTTCAAGAACATTTGTTCTTTCTTCATTTACCTCATTTTCATTTTCAGACACATTTGTTGTTTCTTGATTTACCTCATTTTCATTTTCAGATACATTTGTTGTTTCTTCGTTAACCACATTTTCATCTTCTGTAAAATCTTTCACTTCTTCATGCACTTCATTTTCAACTTGGTTTTCCAAAGAAACATTTTGAGGTTTTATTTTCTTCCAAAGCTTTTGTATAGAACCTCTTTGAGGTTCTATTTTTTCTTCTTCTTGTTTTTTTTTTTTCTTTTTTTCGCTACCAGATACTTGTTTCTTAGGAAACATTGCTTTAAACTAAAAATTAAAATAAAGTAATAGAACAATAAAACCTGGATAGTGAAGCATCGGCTACACCGCTGACTTCAATTCTTTCCATCAAACCCAACTACCCAAGATTGGATGCACATTTCCAAATTCCAATCTTCTCTGCAAAAACATTAGAATAATTTCATAAGCTCAATTTCATATATAAATTTCATATACCAATTTCATATATCTCAAATGCATGATTTTAGAAATGAAAAAGAATGTATATATATATATATAAAAGAGATTCGAAGCAACCTTTTTCAATGGCAAGACCCAAAAAGAAGAATTCAGAGTGGTGAAATTCAGAGGAACCTTATGTCAAGTGACTCCAGTCTTTAAAAACTGGATTGTGAGAGACTGAGAGAGGAGATGTGAAATTGAGAGGAGGAAAAACTTCGAATGATCATGAACTGATGAACACATAACAACTTATAGAGAGAGTAGACAAAAGATTTTTGGTTTCGAAGAACATCAATCGCCAATCTAGCTTCTTTATTGCTGCAACGGATCTTCTCCATAATTGAGGCAATGGGTAATTGAATTGGAGAAGAATTAGAAGATTAAGATTTAAGTGTGGAGAGAGAAGAACAGAGATTAAGGAGAAGAGAGATAAAGACGACACAGAGAAAGAGAGAAGAGAGATTGAACGGCAAAAGGGTTGTGGAACCTTATAATTCTGTTTTTTTTTTTTTTACT
>NC_020494.1:14255914-14266588 GCF_000184155.1 Fragaria vesca subsp. vesca | reverse complement strand
AAAAAAAAAAAAAAAAATTGGGCCCCTTCAGCCTTGGGCCTGGTGCGAGCGCACTACTTGCACTGGGCCAGGGCCGGGCCTGCCAATTTGTTCCACAAAATTTGGAACGGCCCCACTCCATGATAATTAGTCCAACTTCTCTCTACTACCTCTCTACAAGTCTCCTCCAACAACCATCCTTCTTCAAAGAAAAATCTTTTCTTCCTTTTCTTTCTCTTTTTTTATGCTCCCTTATCTCTAGAAATATAGGAAGATGGTCAGAAGCATTAGGGTCTAAGTGTCTCTGTTGATAGGAGCACAAAGTGTGACGTTCTTAATATGTTTATACCCTTTATTTACCCTTTGTTAACTCCTATTTAGTTGTTTTAGCTTTATATTTGTGTTTAGTGTAGAATAATTGCTTAATTTAGAAATATGTAGTTTTTAGTATTAGAATACATAGTATTTTCGGATTTGAATAATTTGGTGTTGAAATTGTGCTAAGTGTTGGAAACCCTTGTTTACTCAAGATTCCTGTCTTGATCAAGATTCCATCTTTCCTCGAAGCCTAGTCCATGAAGGAGAGGTCCAAACCAAGTCCAATATGGAGAAGAAGATCTAAATTCGGCAGAATTTCAAGAATATCCAAGCCCTTGAAAATCCGGATTAAATCGGGAGAATTCCTGTGCACGTCTGTCAACTTCAACGGACTCTCCAGGACAGCTCACAATGAATCAGAAAACGTGCTAGATATGGATAGAAAGCTACGGGAGTCTAGTTTCCAAATCAATTGGAATCACCTCAATATCTGTTTTCTAGAGGGAGTTATGAGGCAATCATCAGACGGAGGTCATTCTGCCGAAAGGGAGAAAAACTAGGAATCCTAAACCAATTTGGTTTAGGCTTTGTGGCCGACTTCTCTAGGGTTTTTCCTCTATATAAAGCACGACTTCAAGGACAGAAGATCATCATCAACCCGTGCAAATAACACCAAAGCCTTTGCCGAAACTCCAGCAACCTCCAAACACCACAATCCGATCCCACCTTCAGCATTCGTCCAAAGCACGTAGCTTAGGACTCCGCGCACTCGAAGAATAGAACAAGTAGGGATATTTTGAGAGTGTATTTCATCTTCTATTTTCGGATTGCTATGTGTTTGTTCTTGTTTTTGTTTGCTTTAGGTATTTGCTTAAGTATGTTTCGATTCTTGTCTATGAGATAGAAGTACTTTTGAGCCATGTTATGAATTAAAGTTTACAATTTATAATCAATGATTTGAGGTTTTATGCCGTGAGTTTTATGTCTAAATACTTTAAGATTTTCGGTGCTATATTCCATTATCATGTGTAGTTGATACAAGTAGTTGATATTGCATGTGTTAATCATCCAAAGTTCGACTTTGATGCACGTAGTTGATAAGTTGCATTGTCTTTGTTTTTCACCGATTTTCTACCTATGTTTGATTTGGACTTGTGCTTAAACACATCAAATTCTTTATGTGATACGTAATTGCATGATTAGTTTATGTGTGTGACCAATAAGTAGAGCATGTAGCCGAGCTTGTTGTGTCGCGATGTTGAATGAAACCCGTAGTCTAATTCTAAGTTGGTCTATGTCATAGGAACCACGTAGGAACTTATGTGCATATCAAATTTATGTTGTATATTTGCTCACGGTGTAGACTTAAATGAGATTAGAAATCGTCTTCTTTATTCTTGCATGGTTGTTTGGTTGAGTTTGCATGAATGTTGGTTGATCACATGTATATATGTATAGAAGTAATTTAGGATTTATTATTAATGTTGTTCCGAAATCATAAAACCTTTAAACCATATATGCTTATTTCGACATTTTTATTAGATTAGATGGATCTACCTTGTAGTTGGATCCCCGGTTTAGAACGATCCCTGCTTGCTTTATACTACGATTGATTTGTTGACAGGGTTAATTGATGTGTGTGCAAATACGTCTTATCACACTCTAGACGCAGGGAATAAATCTTTCCAAGAAGAAGTACATGTGAAACGGTCAAGTCACACCTTTACTACTTCACCACCCCGTACCCCACTCCAAGTAAAACATAGACCGACGAACTTTAAATCTCGAAGCTCACAAAAGTTCAAAGCATCCTGCATGTCGTTAATTTGGCCAAAACTACGTAGAGCTCCTCCCAACTTATCCTCTCTAGAGTTAAGTTCATTGTAATCACCACCCGCCATCCATGCTATATTGCCATGCAAACTTAATTGACATAGCAAATTCCACGTTCGAATCCGATCCTCAACCTTGGAAAAGCCATAAATCCCAGTAAACCTGAAACGTTTCGGATCATTGGCATCACCGACAACCACATCTATGTGATGATCCGAGAAAGACTGTAAGGAGACCTTCACATCCTCATTCCACAATAAGCACAAACCACTAACACGACTTACTCCCTTCCCTTTTCTTTTTTCTACAAACCTACAGCTAACTGCCAAAGCATTCTGCCTCCCTACTTGTCGCTTCAACCCCGTCACATCCTCCTCCGTACAAAGTGTTTCAGAAAGAAAAATTAACTTGGGAATAGTGAGGGAAATGATCCCTTTATGCCCCATAACTGTCCAGGGGTTCTCGATCCCCTGGCAGTTCCAACATAAAATATTCATGGCTCGTGATGGGTTGAAACTGGACCCATCACGGGAGAACGTTCAAGAGCACATTCAAAGCTTGCATCATCTTCCCTCTGAAACTCCACCATCTTACCTCGACCCCGACACTTTCGACCTCCAACAGCAAACCCTCTCACACTCTCCTTCTTCTTCTTGGTCGTCTTCTTTTGGTAGGGAACCAATTCGACCTCAACTGACTCCCTCTCTACTTTAGTCAGCTCACTTGTAGAAATGGGCCCAACAACACTAGTCTCAGTTTCAGTATTGTTCTGGATCCCCTCCTCACTAGGCCAATTCAGGTCCAACTCTAGCTGCCCATTAATCTTTATTTCTACAGATTTTACCAATGCACCCTCCCTCCTATGAACTGGAAGAAAAACTTTTTTTTCCAAAAATCATGGACCCTAACATAATGCCGTCCTTCTTAGACTCACCACCATTAATTTGACCTTCCATACAATCAATCCCATTAAGATTCCCTCCCATAACATCATCCTCAATTAATGACGTACCACCATCATCTCGTTCTTGATTACAATCCAGAACAATAAGATTCCCTCCCAAAACAGCGTCCTCATCCCTCCCGGTCTTACTTGACTTATCTTGGCTAAAATCTGTTGCTCTAGCATCCCAAAATTTTGGGATGATTATCTCCCTCCCAAAAATGTGGGAATCAATCCGAACCACCAATCCTGGTTTGTCTTGACTACTTGCCTTCAGATCCACATTGACCTTTACACCATTAAGAGGCTCCGAAAAAACTTTTTGGACATTTCATGTCGGAGTTTTTAATGGGAAAACTTTCGTGATTGACTCCACAGTCTGTTGTACTTCCAGCCGTTGTTTCTTATTTCGACGACCACCGTCCTCCTCCGCAGACGGCCGGTCAACCTCCATCTCATTACTCCTGATCTCCTATTCCTCCCATTCACCACTGTCTCTAACCATACCAGATAAGGGGAAATCAGGAGCCAGCATTGACCAACCTCCCTTGCTCTGCTCCAGTAATGCAAAGCGACGCCCATTCTGAATCAAATTCTCCATCGCAGCTGCTCTTTCCCGAGCCTCCTTCTCCGCTAACCATTCATCTTTTCGTTCAGCACACAATAAGAAGTCAAATTTCTCTCTATTCGCCCCACTTCTATGGAGCTCACGATTGTTGGAATCATGATGAAGTAGACCACAATAGAAACAGAACACTGGGAGTTTGAGATAATCCATTTCGAAGCATGAACCTCGACTCTTCTCGGGTAATCTGACATGTGCCACCCTCCTTAAAGGACTATCAGTGTCTATCAGAACCCTTACCTTTAGACTTGAACCCAAGTAAATCTCATTCTCGAGTTCTTTCATCCTTGCATATCTGCCCACCGCATTCCCAATTCTAATCCATGTTTCTTTCTCCATATAAAGTGTCGGAATTCCCCAAGCACGAATCCAAAAAAAATTGCCAGTTCAAGGAGATCTTTCGCAAATTATCTAGCCCATTGCTAGCAGTGACAACAAACGAGAACTGCCTGCCTTCCAGTACAACCTTCGAGATTCGACTTCTTTCTCTGAGTTGTTTCCTCGGAGTCCACAACAACTTCATAGTACCTATCAACGCCTCCATATTATACTTTTTATTCGTGAGCAGTCGACCCATAATCAAGAACTTCTTTGGCTTCCATTGATCTTGGTCATTTGGGAGGATAATCTCTTGAGCTTCATCCTCCGTCAGAACCAAACGTTGAATCAACCCACCCAACTCTTCCTCCATCTTACAGATCCAATCTCCAACTAAAGACAATAGTCGAAGAAGTGTGAAAAACCAGGCAACCATGCGTTGAGATCCAACACAGGACTATAGATCTACTGTAACTTTTGTCCGAGAATGAGATCGGAGCAAAAGAGACTCTCACTCACCCTAGAGACACAGACTCGAGAGAGAAGAGAGAAAAAACCCAAAAACAGGACTCGCTCGGGTGTATGTGCGAGCTGTGAAGGGAGTACAGCGCCCTCGTCAACAGCCCGTAATGCCCGCATGATGCTGTCGTATCTTTTCTGCAGCTTGCGCTTCTTGGACTTGTTGATAGTCATCAGCCTGCCCTCGTGCTGCATGTACCATACTCCTTCCCTGATTGCTGACTTGGATGTCGGCAGAATGTACGGGTCGGTCAGGATGCCTTGGCGGGAGCTTGAGGCTTTACCGTCACGGTGTTCGCTATCTGATTCGGAGTCATCCATTGCGCTTGTAACGGCAGAAGAGGACACCTCCTCCGACCAGTGTGTGCGGACAATCGTCTCAAGTTGCACTATCCGTTGTTCCAGCTCTTCACGAGCTCTAGGGCTCATGGGATAGTAATTCTCGGGAGGAGAAGGTTTGTCGTCTTTCATGATGGCTTTACCCTTGTCTTCCTGCGAGGGTCGCAAGAGTCTCTCGACCAGTTGGCGTGCTGGGTTAGCAGGCACGTCAACCTGTTTGACCGGGACACTATAGTCGTTCCCCGATCACTTATGGTTGCAACTAGGAGGTTCGCGCAGACCTGGATTTGGTGACAAGTCCAAAGTTATCCTTCGCTGGCCAACCCTAGGCCATGCGATATCGGCTGTGGCAACCATAATGCCACCCTTGTCCTCGAAACGCACATACCCTAGGTCGAGCCAATCCTGGACCTGGTCTCTGAGCTGTTGGCATTCGCAGGTCCTGTGACCTTAACTATCATGGAACTTACAGTGCTGACAGCCCTCTCTGTATTCAGTATACGGCAAGGATGCGTCTACTGTAGCCAGCCCGTCTTCGATAAGATCGTCTAGGACGTCATGGGTCAGCTTGACGTTGTAGGTGTATTGGCGAGGTGTTCGACTAGAATTTCCCTCACCTTCTTCGTGGCCCCTTTTGGGTGCTCTGCTCTGATCATCGTCATCAAGGGAATCGGCCCAATTTACTTCGACCATTCTGACTGTGGCTGGGAAAGGCTCCACATCCACCAGCGAGGCTGAGCTCCTTGGTGTCTTGAGTTTCAGTTCGCCAGAGTTTAACCATGTCTGTATCTGGTCTCGAAGCTTGACGCAATCTCTAGTGTCATGGTCGTGGAAATTGTGGAAGGCACAGTACTTCTTGTCCTTGAGCTCTTCCTTTGTTGGTATCTTATGGTCCAGACAGACATATTTCACATCAATCAAGTCTTTGAAGACCATATGAGTGTTCTTCGTGTCATAAGTGTATGACTCATGTTCTGGCTTAGTCCATGCGAAGGACTTGATGGTTATCGGTTCACGCACAAGTTTGAGGTTCTTTAGTTTGTGAGCTGGTGGCTTGCCTATTAGTTTGACCTCCCCAATGTCCTCATGGTCTTGCTCTGTGGGCAAGTCCTCGGGCCTCTGGTAGTAAGGGTCATAAGTAGGAGGCTGGATGCTTAGTGCTCCTACAGTTCTGCTCTTGCCAGGCATGTAAGTCCTCTTGGAGGCATTTTCTTTCTCGTCCATCTCGTTGAGGATTAGTTCATAGCTGCCGATCTTGTTGATCAGGTCACCCATGGAAGTAAACCGCTCCCCATGGTGCTTCATCCGTTGGCGATGGTTAAGACCACGAATTGCCAGCTTGATAGCCTCTTGCTCATGTAGCAGGTAGTCACACTTGGCTTGCTAGATTTTGAAGCGTTGGAGGAATGACACCTTAGACTCCATGCATTGCTGACTCATAAGTGAGTCCGACCTCTGGTTCAATGGTGTTATAGGTCTCTCGGAAAAGCCTTTTTATGGTAGGCCAGTCCGCGATTGACCTAGGTTTCAACCTGGAGTACCAACTGCAAGCATCCCCGGACAGAGAAGTCCCAAAGATCTTGAGTTTGAAAATATCATTATTCCCATATTGACCACACTAGACCTTAAAGCAGGCCATATGTGTTGATGCATCCTCTTGTGTCTCCCCAGAGAATGTCGTGAAGACGATGTTCTTGAACCCGTGGGGGAAAGGATATTGCGCCACGTTATCAAGGTAGGGGTCGCAATAGTACAAGTTAGCGTCACCTTTTCCGGTTTGCTCCTTGATGATACTAGAGATGAGTTAACGTCAATCAGCTGCCGCCACTGGCATAGACTTCGCAGCTTCCTCATGATTTGGCCATACAGAGAAACTCACGGCTTGTCCAACACCTTTAGGGGTTGGGCTGGAGTGAGCCATAATCGAGTCTTGTGGTGTGCCATCCCCATACTAGTAAGAATTGACCGTTCCCTTTGGCGCTGTGCTAGGGCTGTGCGGAGGATGCAAGGGAGAAGGTCCCTTTGAGGTACTAGCCCCTGCTCCAAACTGAGGAGGCTTCTGCATCCCGACCTTAGGGTTGCCTCTAAGACGCTCGTTAGGCGGGATATACTTTGAGGTTCCCTCAGTACCGTCCATTCCAGGGGAGTCGAAGCCATGACTCTTTGGAGCTTGAGATCTCATCCAGTCTTCCACCTGCAGCAGTCTCAAGTTCAATCTGTCATGCTTGTCTTTGTACTCATAAGCTTGTCCAGGTTGTTCTTGCTCCTAAAGAAGGAGGAAGTCTGTTGATCATGCAACTTGGTGTCGTGTTCGTCCAAGCGATGGGTTTGCTCATCGACAGTCGCACGGGTCATCTTCAGAGCGTTCGTGGTCTACTCCAGTTCTTCCCGGATCTGTCGAAGAGAACCTCCAATCAGATCCTTGTCTTCCCTGATGACACATGCGGCCAAGTTAAAAGCCTCACTGAGCTAAGCGAGGTTCTCCTGGTCCGCGGCCTAGACAACTCTATCATCCGCGACCTGTTTAGAGAAGTCCGCGACGTTCTACTGAGTAGCATCGACTTTCGTACCAAGGGAGTCAAACTTTCCTTGCAAAAAGAGGACGATTTCCTTGTTGTGGGTTTTCAGGTCCTCAATCTAGGCCGAATGGTTCCCATACTGGACATTCAGAGCGTCTAAGGATGGGGCTATGATTTGATGGACCTGCTCCGTGGCCAAAGGACTGAGTACTGTGTCATAGCTGGGTGGTGGTCCTACCATTGTGGCTTAGCTGAAGTTCGGGTTACCAAACTAAGCAAATGTTTGGTCCTTGGTGAGAGATCGGCAAGCCGCGTTGTTATGTGGCTTATACTATGGTGATTTGTGCTTGAGACAAGAAATCGAGGGTTTCCCGTACGAGGATTCGTCTGACTTCCCAATGGTGAATAAGATGATGTACTCCCAGTCCCACTAGGCGTGCCAATGTTTTGGCCACGATCCTTAGCAAGGGTAGAGAGGTAAATAGCGGGCTCAAATGATTACGGAGGGTGCGGGGCGTGCCACCGCGTAGACGTAAAATGTAGAATGCGTTGAAACTAAATTTCTAATCAAACGATTGGGGCTCCGGTGCCATCTCGCGGACGAGGGATTATGAGCAATCCTCTTCATCTGTAATCGATACTCGCGTTGGTAGCGAGCAGAGCAACCAACCGGGTAGTAGGCAAAGGCGAGGCCTTAGAAAGGACTCTGTAAAATGCTAAGGCGAGATGCTTTAGCGTCTGGGTTTCAAGTAGCTCAAAGATTTGTAGTTATTGTATGAGATGATTGTGTGTTGGACTGATCCCCGAACCCTCCTTATATAGGGGTTCGTAATTAACTGATAAGGATACCATCCCACAACCTAAGTAGGATTCTGCTACCAAAGTCACACAAGGATTCGTTTTGCTTGTGAACTGAGCAACTGGGTGACGCGTGTCCAATTGCATAGGTAGACGTCACTTAGGTCACACATATTGATCTTTCGCTTATCGAAAACTTCATAGTCTCCGATGCGGACTCGAACACTGAAGACTACCTCATCCCGCGAGGTGTTAGGGCATCTCTAATTATTGTCCTATAACCTATACCCAAATTTAAAATTTGACTCACCCAAACCAATTTTTTCATATGAGTTTTGCATCTCCAACTCTTATTGTCAAAACCTAAACCTATAACATGTGGGGACCACTCAATTGATGAGTGTGAAATTTAGGATTCCTCCTAAATAGTTGAGTCAAAATAGGACCTCTTTGAGGTTTAAACCTATTTTGGCTCAAGTTGTATTTGGGTTGGAGATGTAAAATTGAAAAACCTAAACCTATTATAGGTTTTAGGACAATGGTTGGAGATGACCTTACAGTCCGCATAGGAACCCACCTCGCGTGTCTCCGAAGCTCGCATCCTTAACATACTTTATTTTTTATGGCCACAGGTACTGACCCAAATGCTATCCGAGACTTTATTAATTTAGTCTTGGACCAAAATATCTACTAGGCTCAAACTCGTAGAGGAATATAACGCAAGAGTATGTGACCGAGGATACTAATTCGGGACCTCAAGCAATACTTCATTGTTGCCAACCTTAATTTTTAAATGAATAAAGATATCAATTAGCAAATATTAACAACGGCGTATGTTGCCAATCGGGTTATTCTTTCTACTCGGAGGACGACCCACTCTACCTATCTTAGCAGGTGACACCCCAAGCACATCATTAATGGCATTCACCATCGAACTAGCTCAAAGAATGAAGCAACAATACGATTCTTGTTCCTCTTACCATAAAACAATGGGACAATGCTCATTAGCCCTAATTTTAAGAATTTTATTCCCACTAACAAAATCAAATTTTAAAATTCTTAAAAGTCAACTTAAACAGCAGAACGACAATTATATCCTTAATGAATTAAATAAACTACAATAAATCATTATAAGAACAATAGAATGTCTATTTTGAAATAAATATCTATGACCGGATTCTTGCAACCGATGACCGTTGACTGTGACTCCGGCGACCGTTGACCTCCTATTGGGGTCAGTAGGACCACATTTTGGGGTCAGTATGACCAGCTTTTAGGGTAAGTAGGACCTCCTGTTGGGGTCAGTAGGACCTCTTATTGGGGCAGTATTGAACTTAACTGTATGCTTGAGTCACTTATAACATGTCCATATTGGTGTTAGTAGGACCTCCTATTGGGGGCAGTATGACCCTTGAACTTAACTGTGTGCTTCAGTCACTTATAACAGGTCTCAATTGGTGGCAGTATGACCATTTATTGCGGTCAGTATGACCTCCTATTGGGGTTAGTAGAACCTCCTACTTGGGGCAGTAGGACCCTTGATAAATGACATTAATTTCACCAATGTAATTAATGCTAATTACACTAAAATGATATATAATAATCAAACAAGGTGATTCAACTTTCTACTGTACACAAGGACCCTAACTATTAGAGAGACATGTGCACTGGCTTTGCCTAGTTTTAATGCACAATTAAGTCAGTCACAATTGAAAAGGTAAGGTAGACTATCAATCACATTATGTATTTACAACGATATTACCATAATTTATGAGCCAAAGATTATTCTACTTCTTTGAGAAGTCAATAGTAATTTAATATTTTCCATCAATGCATTCACATTTGCAGCCCAAGAAAATCAACAAAACTTGACATTTCATTTCGATACGCCTCCACCTCCTTCAACATCACCGTCGTAGCCTCCTCCAGATCTAAAACACATTTCTCAAATCAAACTTAAACCATACCAGATCAAGCTCATCTAGTATGAAATCAGCTAAATTTCCCCCTCAAATTTACACATAAACAAAACAAATTCTTCAAATCGATTTCGAGTTCGCGAACTCACTTCTTTGAATCGTCGGAGGTGGGGGACGCGTCGGCGGTCTGCTTCTATTGCCCAGATCTAAGAGAGAGAGGTCGTCGATGATGTTTTGACTTCAAGGAGGCGGAAGGCCCCGGCGGCGACAACGTCAACGTTGTAGTCAAGGATCTCAAAGGAGACAGCAACGTGGGACTAGGCAACGAGGTTGTAGATCTCGTCTTGAGCGATGGTGTCAAGACTACGGCGAAGGGAGGAGATTAATGGCGCCAATAGAGTTGGCTGGTTTCTGAATTGCTTCGGCGAGGGTGGAGATAACGGCGGCGCTGTCGAAGATGAAGAAGGAGACACGGGCACTAGAGGTGAAAAATATGAGGGAGAGAGAGAGAGAGAGAGAGAGAGAGAGAGAGAGAGAGAGAGAGAGTAGAGAGAGAGAGAGTAG
>NC_020494.1:14253322-14255894 GCF_000184155.1 Fragaria vesca subsp. vesca | reverse complement strand
AGATATGAGAGATAATAGGCGCGCTAGGGTAATTTGGTCAGAGAAAAATAACTAAAGTTAAAAAATTTGTTAGTGGGAATGGATATCTAAGAGTTATAGGGTTGATGAGAATTTTAGATTCTGATTTTGTTAGTGGGAAAAAAAATCTTCAGATTTAGGGCTAATGGGTATTTTCCCTAAAACAATCAAAGGCGCTTCACAAACCTTATGCTTAACGCCAACATCAAGGTCAGGAAGCACTTGATTTTAAAATTTCATAGTCTGACCGTCCATATATTGCGGCAGCTGACATATCTAGGAGAGAGATTCTTAGGTTCGGCCAACGCACCATGTCATCTATACGACCAGCCAGTTGAAACTTGACACCTATTATTTTTTGCTAACATCAACACTGTAGAAAAGAAGGAAAAAAACAAATCGGAAGTAGGATCTCCAATAACAAAACCCGGCCTCCTCTCCTTATCCATCGTAAAAATAAAATAAAAAAATAAAACCCAGGTTTCACCACCACCACTCTCAAGCTCCACCATCACCCAATATCTGTAAAAATCCCATCTCGTCCTCCACCTCAATCCCACCCCAAGCTCCGACTTTATCTCCGATGACCCACTAACACCCAATTCCCTTCCCTCCCCTCACTAATTTTGGGCTGGGAGCGGCGCTCAACGGTGAGCCTTCTTGATGTCGTTGTCGTCGGGCCCAATCGCCTGCTTTGGCAGTAGGAGGAAGTCGAGGTCCTCGTCGTCGTCCTCGTCGAGCTCGCCCCATCGGATTTTCGCTTTTGGTAAACCCATGGTTACGCCTAGTGAGATGGATAGAGAAATGAGATTGTTGTTGGGATTGGGTGGAGGCCGGCGAGAGAGAGGCGGAGTTTGGGGTGGGAAGATGGGATGGGAGAGGGAGGAGATATGAGATTTGATCGGATAGACATGTTAATCTGATTTCCTCTTCTTCTTTTTTCAGCAGAGCAGAGTTGATGTGGAAAAATGGTCACGTGTCAGCCTGTGAGTGGCTAGTTGCACCAGCCACATGGTACATTTGCTGCACCTAAGAACTCCTCTATTTAGGATGGTGAAAACAGTGGACGACACCCCTTTCTCCTTTGCATACGAGATCGGAATAGAGACTATGCCTTGGGAACCCTGGAACTGAGGAGCCTGACTAACCATTGGGCTGGGGATAAACACCAGGCTAACCTTTAAACTCTAGCGAATTAAGGTCCCACACATACACCACCATGGTGTTCAAAGAAGCCACAAGTCTAACAAAATCCGACTAGTCGTTCATTTATACTGGAACCTCACTAAAACCTTGATGCCATGATAAACAAACACATGTGGCGGAAAAACTTGCTAAAACCTAGGACAATAGGATTGAGAATATGAATCCAAGCCAATCCCAAGCAACCTCCTCCATGAACCCTAGCTTTGCACTAATAATTCCTACCACATCATTAGTAACTAGAAGAGAGGGTTATCCAAACATCTCAACCCACACCGAAATCGTAAGGATCTAGACCAAGTTAAATATGAGGACAACGTGACAGATTTATTATTAGAATCACTGTCTAAGGTCACATTTGAAAGACATGTTAAAATCATTAGTATGGTAAAGTTATCTACGCTCCCATGATTGTAAGAATCAAGGGAGGTGCAGACATCAAGAGGAGTATGTCACATACATGTCACTTTCAAATGTGAATGATGCGTTGTACTTTTTTTGTTCATTCTCCCAAAGTTATTTTTACCCATAGGGTTTTATTGTTACTTGACAAATGTTTTTAATGTGCCAACATGGAATACATCTGAATGTGTCATATTAGTTTGGGAGAATCATAGATGTGTCATATTAATTTGCGAGAATCAGAGTAGGATTCATGTGTGCTTAGTCAAAGTAAAATCGGAATATGATTCATATATATTTCATGTATGCGCCCGTCTGATAGGAGCACAAAGTGTTACGTTTATAATCTATTTCCGACTCTATTTAGTTATGTAATTCCTTTAACAATATTTATATTAACTAAGTTTGTGTTTTTAGATCATAAATAAAGCTGAGGAGCCTAAAAGAGACGAAAGAGGAGAAATTTTGAAGGAAAAGAAATCCATGTCATGCAAGGAAAGAAATCAGAAAATCTGTCAGAAATTATCAGTCAAATTCGACAGAAGATTGTGATTAGCTCACAAAGATCCAGGAGATGTGCCATATATCATTGGAAAGCTACAAGAGTCTACTTTCCAGAACTTTTTACGGATCGTCAATTCCTATTTTGGAGAAGAAGTTATGACCGTTTGAGTGGCTGAATGTCAGTCTGCCCGAATTTCTGATTTGGACCAAAACTTCTATTTTGAGGCTCAAACCACATTGGCAAGCCCATGGACGAGTTTTGAGAGTTTCATAACCCTAATCATAGCAGAAAAGAAGGGGAGGACGTGAAGATTAGAGGAGCCCAGTGATCTTACATCATTAGAACCTCCATAGTTGCGAACTCGCACAAGGAACCCGCCAAGCCATCATCGATCTCTATCTTGTGATCCTCTTTTAGTCATAATTTCAGAGATATATACTCATC
>NC_020494.1:14211390-14253302 GCF_000184155.1 Fragaria vesca subsp. vesca | reverse complement strand
AAAAANAAAAAAAAACAATGTACGTGTGCATTCCCTTCCCCCACACTTCAACTACGCATTGTCCACAATGTGAGAACAATATAGACCATGCAATGCATAATAGATGTATAGAGAAAAGTGAACAAAACAAAAGGTAGAAGGTGAGAAAAGCTCCCCCATTGTGTGCCATAAGCCCAACTTCCAGCTCTTATAACTTCCTGATGCAGCATCCAATGTCTGAGATTCCAATTGGAGATGAAAGATGGCATTGCTAGTTGTTTGTGCATATGTGGCACGTTTACTAGCTCCAAATGGGTTGAAAATGGAAGCTCTGCAAATTTAGAAGAAAAACATAGTTTGCACAGAAAAGTTGAGAAAAGAACCTTTACCCATTCAAACCTGATTTCAGGTGAGCTCCGATGCTGGAATGTAAAAGTCACTCAAAGAAAAGTTGAAGCTAATTCAACAAGTTTTTCAGGCATATATAGCTTTCCTCCATAGCATGGTTGGAAGTATCCCCTGTTATGACCTTTTCCCGGCTGTACTACACAACTTCTGGTTTCCTGGCAGTGACCTTGCTTCCTTCAACATCGAACTGAGAATGACTCGGGTCTCCAAATCCACTTCTGTAAAATCCTACAGAAACTAGACTCAGAGATATTTATTTTCATATAAAGACACATTCCCAAGTTTTGTGAGTTGCAAACCGTAGCCTTCCAAAGTTGGCAGACTGCATCTGTGAGAGCACTGTTTTGGCTGAATTTGGAGTTTTCTTCAACTTTTCTCAACTCTCATCTGCACATGCACAAAACACATCAAAATGAACAAAAACAAAACAAATAAAGCACAAAAAGTTGAGTTGCTATGGCTTTTTAACAAGAGTAGTTAGGAGGTTCAGGTCGCGGTTCGATCAAATGCTTGACCCTCTTCAAAGATATTTCATGGTCCTTTGGTAACAATTTGAGTAACTTTGGAGCAATGGACATATAAGATATAAAACTCTTCTTTTTATTTTTCTTTTTCTTTTTCTTTTTCTTCTTCTTCCATTGTCTCCAACTTTTCTCAGATGATGCTTGGATAGGAAGAACATGTGCAGAGCTTGAGTGATGGAGTGGAGAATCATGTGGTCTTCCATGTACCAGCAATAAAGGTCCAAATGTAGGAGCTTTGATAGACTCCTCTTTTAAGCAATCCTCAGAAGTCTCAACATCGCGTGGCTCTTCATAGGACTCCTCCAAATCTGTTTCTTCATCCTCAAAAAATATTGAATCATAGAATATTGCATCATGAGGTTGACACGGAGCTAAAGTTGCAAGAAGTTCATGTGGAGTTGTCATCAACGAAGATGGCTGCTCTTGAGATATTAAGGTCAATAAAGTGTCCAAACTCCTTTTACTTTCTGCCCAACTATCATTGAAAGCTTCTTGCTCCTCACTCCTCACTCCGAGTTTTATTTGAAGAAGCTAGAGCCTCATTCATCTCATTTAGAGACTTGATCATCTCATAGTAATGATTTCACTTAGATTTGATGAGATGGTGCTTGTGTCCAGTAGTCATGGAATGAATATGGCGAAGCTTGGAATTCATTGGAAAATCCTTGTTGCATGTCCGAATTAGTGTTCCCTGAAGAATAAGGAGAATCATCCCATACAGTACTCTGTGGAGGTGAATAATAATCATTCCAATGCCCTTAGTTGTCTTGAAATCCTCCAAGCATATTTTGATCATAGTATTCTTGATATTGGATGCTTGGACATATCTTCGTTGAATGAACTACCATTGAGCATCTTTAACACACCTTGTAAGGTTGATGCCACATTGAAAAACAAAACAAAAACTATAGTCAGTAATATATACATAAATTAATCTGAAGTACTGAAACTAAATAAAATCGGATGTGAGAAGTTATAAAAACAAAAATATATATACAAGAACTAAAGCAAATTACTAGGGATTTTTCAATCCCCGGCAACGACACCAAAATTGATAGCGACCGAAACCGAGCGTTTCAATTAAAAACCTTTTTGTGTCAATTGTAGTATATAGCAAATAAAGGTATCGTTATAAAAGTCGGGGATTGAGGGTACCTTTACAATTTACGTTAATTACAAAACAAGATAAAACAAAAGATGATAGTACTAGAGATATGGGGTTTTGTGATTATAAACAAGAGAAAATAAAGAAACAAAATAAATCAGAAAAGATCAGATGGATGAGACGTTAGAGACTTGGAAATCCACCACCAAGTATGTTTCAAGACATGTTAACAACCAAAGCTTCAATCATTAAGTCGCAAATTGGTATCAATCAAGAACAAACCATGAAGGCACTGCGTAAGTCTTTATTACTTCCCTTAATTACTTAATTACTTAAGCAAGATGAACGCACCATTACCAAGCCTTTAGAATAACCGATCAAGGTATAGACGCTATCCTATCAACAAATTATTCTAAGCATTAAGATTAATGAAAGTTTGATTGAAGAAATATGCAAAACTAGTGTGGAACACCTACCTAGCATGCGATCTTTTTTATTTGGTTTTGGTTTATGGGGAACTCTTGCTTGTTTATGTTCATGTATACGCTACATAGAACATTATGAACTTGTAAGTGGGGCTAGAATTAAGTTGTTTAATCTCCTAAACGGTTAATACAGCTTAATTCAAGGTAGTAAAACCTATAGGACAATAGGTGAAACCAAATAAAAAGGACTGCATGCTAAGTAGGCGTTCCACACTAGTTTTGCATGTTTGTTCAATCAAACTTTCATTGATCTTAATGCTTAGAATAATTTGTTAATAGGATAGCGTCTATACCTTGATCGGTTATTCTAAAGGCTTGGTAATGGTGCGTTCATCTTGCTTAAGTAATTAAGGGAAGTAATAAAAACTTACACAGTGCCTTCACAGTTTGTTCTTGATTGATACCGATTTGCGACTTAGTGATTGAAGCTTTGGTTGTTAACATGTCTTGAAACATACTTGGTGGTGGATTTCCAAGTCTCTAACGTCTCATCCATCTGATCTTTTCTGATTTATTTTGTTTCTTTATTTTCTCTTGTTTATAATCACAAAACCCCATATCTCTAGTACTATCATCTTTTGTTTTATCTTGTTTTGTAATTAACGTAAATTATAAAAGTACCCTCAATCCCCGGCTTTTATAACGATACTCTTATTTGCTATATACTACAATTGACACAAAGAGTTTTTAATTGAACGCCCGATTTCGGTCGCTATCACCATCGTGAAGGTCAGCCGGTGGTGATGGTGGTGATTATGGAAGTGTTGGATATGTTTTTGTGATATTGGCTGCCGGGCGCGGGACTGGTTGGTTATGGTGGTGATTGGTGATGGACTTTGTGCTTGTCAAAGAAAAAAAAGGAAACTAGGAACTGCAACTTAAAATACCATAAAATGTACGTAATAAACTTATTGTTAATATTATTCGAGCTAAGAGTTTGAAAGTTGTCAGTCAAGCCAAACCACTGCCTCAATTAATTGAGAAGATGATGATATGGATCGATGTTGATATGTATGTCTCAACTAATCATTGATTTCACGAGCCTAATGTGAGGATATCCCGATTGGAAATTAGAAAGGAATCTCCTTTGTTTCTCTAACAAAAGAATTGAGGAGGCAGTCATGGGAATCATATGCAAGCATGCCTTAAAAGCTAGCAATAACTCTATTTATCCACCGCCGCTGCTATGACCTTGTTTAGTTCTTTTCTGGGGTAATTGGGTTGGTGGAGTCCCGCGGTGTCTAGCCTCCTCACTCACTTCTCCATTCATTCTGTTATCACCTCCGTCATTCATATTCATAAATCCATGCATGCATGGCATATACTACCTCATCTACTCGAAATGCCTTATGACCCGCTCTTATCTCAAATATTACTTTGATAGAGACTATACCAGTAGACTAAAATCATTTTAGTTTGAAATTTGATCTTACTAATAAAAATTTTCGATTTTACCAATCAGACTGCTTGTGGTTTAAGCATTGTCATCTTGCCGTCAATAGTTAATAAGTAGAATTGCCGGGAAGGGAATTTGCTCGTTTGATTGATCAGTTTCTTAAAAGGCTACTATTTGTGAGGGCTACTACATGTTCTTAGAGTGTCACGTTCATATTAATACAGAGGCCAACTATTGGACTGTTGGTCTACCCTAGATGGCCAAATTGAAGAGGTAGAGACCAAAACCTCTTCTGTGGACTGGTTTTGGGCAATGGTTGGTCTAATACTCTATAGGCACCAAATTATGCCACCCCTACTCATTATCACCCCCATGATTTGTAGTTTTCTGCAAATCTGGACACCGGTTACCAATAATTAGTAAGATGATTCTCATCTTAGGTAGACGGTAGAGCCAAGTTCACTATCAAAGCACCTAATAAAAACAAAAGGAACCAAAGCATAATGGAGCTTATAAAACTCTCTAAACGTTTGAAAGCCTAAAACAATAAGATTACGAGAAAGCGTAAACGTTTCTCTGAGATTTCAGCAGTTCCAACTTTGTAAAAAAAAGATATCGCATGTTCTTATCTTGACTGAAGATTGGTGTCTGGAGACGTTAGCTTAACGTCTACTTACAAACACAGTCAAGTATCATATTTTGGAGGCTATTTTTCTTCGTTCTTATTTTAAAGAATCATGACTTTTAAAACTCATTCCACATATCATCATATCATGGCAGCCAAGCTATAGCTGGAGTAGCTGCTGCAAAGCAACATTATCGTTTCGCCTCTTGACGTACTTAATTGGTATGTTATTGCAATTCATGTTTCAATTGAAGAAGCTCTAACGAATAAACAGGAAAAAGTACAATCGTTTGTTTTTTTTTTAATTTAAAGAAGAATAAACGAAAATAATGAAAGTATGAAGGGTAAGCTGATCATTTTATGATAAAGATATGTATGTCATCAGTGTCTTTAACAGAGCTAACAGTTTCATATACAAATCTTCAACACTTAAGTAACGGTTTTGAAGTTTCTCAAAGTTGAGATGCTAGAAGTTAGCATGGCTAAAATGTTAGACACAGTTCGACATTTTTCTCTTTCTTGAACTACTATTATTGGTGGCCGCTGGAAGTAAAACCATGAATCAGAATCAGAATCAAGCCATATCCATAAATGGTTTCATGGATCATGACATGGGAGGGGCAGTGACTCAGATATCATTCTGCCAACTGTGAAATTCCTAATTGAAAATGTCCCAAACATGATTGATGGTCCCAAATTTTTGGGGGTTATGGTCCTCTTTCAAGAACACTAGTTAGGGAAACTATATTCTCCATACCATACAGGGTTGTCATCCACCACCAAATTTAAATCATACCAGAGGAGCTCAGGTCCTACCCATCAAGTATCATATCCTGGGGACAAAATCATAGCCTAGCTACCATCCTTCCCCCTGCACAAACAACCCAAAACCTCAATGCTCAAACAAAAGTTTCCAGCTTGCATCTTTGTGCTTAGCTGTCTTCTTCTCCTTTGGCTCCTCCAGTTGTTCATTGCTCACAAGCCCCCCACCCTTCCCATAAATTCTTTCCATTCCCCCCTTCCTATATAAACCCTCCTCTTTCTAAAACCCTATCACCCTCTCACAACAATCTCCAACTCTCTTCTTCCTCTTTCCCTTTCTCTGTCTCCTGTTTCAGAAAGATGGGGATTTCTGGTAATGGGGCTTGGTTGGTCTTGTTGATTGGTTTAGCATTGAGCTCTTTCATAGTAGGCTCTTATGCTGGCAACTTCTACCAAGACTTTGACTTGACATGGGGTGGTAACCGTCCTAAGATATTCAAGGGAGGTCAGCTTCTTTCTTTGTCTTTGGACAAGGTTTCTGGCTCTGGATTCCAGTCCAAGAAAGAGTACCTCTTTGGGAGGATTGACATGCAACTTAAGCTTGTTGCCGGAAACTCTGCCGGCACTGTCACTGCCTACTACGTACGTATTTTGAAAAACAAAAATATATACGTTCCTCAAATGTACCTTACATGCATGCTAGCTATACATTCTTCATTATTTTCAAAAAAGGAAAAACTCACCTCTTTTTTAAAGTAAAGTGAGTTGAGGTACAAATTCTATAAATGATTAAAGCCCCATCGAAACATCTTTCCAGTGAGACATAAAATACAAGAGTGGAAGTTTCTGAAACTTCATGGGTCGCATCAAATGTAGAAACTAGAAAGTTACTATAGATTCACTTGGGTGGTTGGTTGTTTATTTTCAACTTTAAAGCTACAATTTTAACTGTTGCGTTGGTTTTGCTTATATCTGCAGCTGTCTTCTCAAGGCCCTACACATGATGAAATCGACTTTGAATTCTTGGGAAATGTCAGTGGGGATCCATATGTGTTGCACACCAATGTTTTCACCCAGGGCAAGGGAAACAGAGAGCAGCAATTCTATCTCTGGTTTGACCCCTCAAAGAACTTCCACACTTACTCCATCATCTGGAAGCCCCAACACATAATGTACGTATATATATTTTTTCGTTTCTTCTACAAAAAAAAAAAAATAATGCACGTATATGCTTTATGTCCATATATTTCTTGGTAACTAGTAGCGCGCCTTCATATTATATTTTTCAGCTCGACTGCCAAATTCGTTTACCAAATGATTTGTTCCGTCACCATAAAACATGTCCAATTTCGACCTAATTAACCTAAAGGGATGAAACACTACTGCATCAATGCATCATGAACAAAATTTGGTAAAAAACTTGCCTTGACTTTCTCTCATAGTGGAGTGCCCATTCCACAAGTCCAACTCTTGCCTGTGGGATCCCCTAAGCCACTAAACAAACATACATTTCTAGTCCATGTGTAAGCACTTTCAATTTTTTGATGTTGAAATTGCAATCAAATGCATTAGCAAAGGAACAACACTGTTCCAACTTTTTTTTCCCATTGGATTTATGGCCTAATTGGGTTGCTTACCTTTTTGCAGTTTCTTGGTGGACAACACTCCCATTAGAGTGTTCAAGAATGCTGAATCGCTTGGTGTTCCATTTCCTAAGAACCAACCAATGAGGATTTACTCAAGCCTTTGGAATGCTGATGATTGGGCTACAAGAGGAGGATTAGTGAAAACAGATTGGTCAAAGGCACCCTTTACAGCATACTACAGGAACTTCAATGTCATCGATGCTAAATCATCCAAATCATTCTCTGATTCTCTAGCTAGTTGGCAGACCAATGCACTTGATGCTCCTGGCCGAAGACGCCTGAGATGGGTTCAGAAGTACTTCATGATCTACAACTACTGCTCCGATTTCAAACGCTTCCCACAAGGTTTTCCTGCCGAGTGTAGAAACTGATCATTCCAGCTGATTGATGAGTTTGAATTCATTCTTTAGTACTGTTTGTGTATACAGGGTTTAGAGCCATGTCAAATAAATTGAAATCTTTGTTGCTTTGTTGGGAGGATTTAGCAATCGATGGTATCACCAAACTTGTAAAACTAGCATTTGTTGAATATCTGTTTCATATAATAAACTTTCATTGTCTATTGTTTAATTTCTCATTTACAATGTCATTCTGTTCATAGCTCGCTGGGAATATGGGATTGTGAAATCATTGATTAAGACAAGAAATTAACTAAACAGCTTTAGGCCCCTACGCCTGTTAGATATTGGTCACTGGTATTGGAAATGAGCGTAGCTAAAATCCACCAGGCATTCCTAAACTCATAACATGGAGCTTTAGACCAAAACATAATAATCTAATTAAGAACCAGAAGAATGCATGCAAAAAAACATGGTATTAACTATTAAGCAAAAAAACATGGTCGCAACTTACAAGCTTTATTATCTGATCAATAAGAAATTGATTGTCGTAAAGAACAGAGGAAGAACGGTAGGAATTAATTTATTTGAATTGATTGATTTCTGTAAAAAGCCTACAATTTTACAGAGGGGTTGTATGCTATCTAAGGCAAGTACTAATGTGTGATTTACAGATTATATGCAATGAAACCATATAAAGGAGATTGCTGACAATCTGGAAATCACTTGCTAACAATCTTAAAAGTTAAAATCACTCTTTGATTTAGCATCAGTGCTTCATTCTTGGAGTGAACGATGCCTTGATGAACCTGGACGATCTTTCTTGTTATCATGTTAGTCTAATATATGAAATTTCTGAAAGCATGTATGTGGAATTGAGATAGAGAGGAAGTAAATAAAAATTTATTTCCTTTACTTGGAAAAGAGGTTCAAGTTCAACCAGCACAAGATAATCCTGTGTTATGTTAGGATTATTTGTATGTACTCCAGTCTCCATATACCTCTACGTTTCCTTTATATGTATTCCTACTGTATATTTTTCTTTAATTGGTAGATTACCGTCTCGTACAACTTCCATCTGAAACTCCAACCAGATTCATTTCCAAAAATACAATAAGTATGGAAAATGTAATGTAATCGTAGACATTAGATTGGATTCATTTCCAAAAATACTCTATGCAAAATGTAATATAAATAGACCTATATGATTCACTATTCGCATATCATAGCAAGAGGAAAGATAGAAGGACGAGTAATTAGTGAACAAAGCAATAACCTAGCAGTATGGCTTCCACCAACTTTGCTCGATGCTTTTTCCTTGGAATCCTATGCATTTCTTTACTTCTTCTCAGCTCAGGTACTTAAACCCCTTTCTGAATATTGGCTATTCTATATTTGAATAACGGATTAAATTTGATTTGAACTGTTTGTAATGAATTTGCTGGCCGTCCAACTGCAGATGTGATACCTGCAGATGTAATACCTGGTGAGGAATTGCTTAATGTAGGGCCGTGCTCCAAGTTTGATGACTGCAACAAGTATTGCCTAGAGAATTACAATCATGAATTGGGTGGGTTTTGCGAACAGATCTCTCCTGGGGGAGAAGAATTTTGTTTGTGTAAAGTTTGAGATAGTGCTTGTCATAGGCTCTTCACTAGTAGTTGGGGCAATTCTCTCAATCCTAGTTTCATTCTCATAACAGTTTCAGTTGAGATGTATCAAATAAACGAGTTGCTCAAATCATTTCAGTGAATGTCATAGAATCATAATACTATATAGAAGCATTTTATCAGGTACCCAACCTCCAGATTTTAGTTTTTATGAAGCCATCTCAATTCCAAAATGCAAATAAAATACAGAACAGTTGTTATGTAAATGAAATACAAAACAGTTGTTAAATAACTCAAGCAACAATTATGCAGAAACTTGATGTTACTATTAAGTTAAAGTTTTGAATCGATGAAAGTGTGTATCATGGCTACATATGACCTATGCAACAATCTCAGTTTTTTTCATTCTATAACCAGCTTCTCGTTTTCCAATTAAAGTAAATCATTTTCCAAGGACCACAGATACAATTTCTTCACACTTGCAATAGTAAAATCCTGAATATCAATTCAACCAAAGTCATCTGGCATATATGCACAAGGTGACAGCTGACAACTAACTGACCTACTGATATAACGGAAGAATGAGAATTTCTATCTAATCGCTTGAACACTTGGCTTTTGGAATGACTTTTTCCTCACTGTGATTTGCAAACTTGACCCTTGGTTCGTGCAAGCACTGTAGAAAATTCAAGTTTAGGGAAGATTTAATACTTCGATGCCTATCTGGGGATAACCAAACAAAAGGACAATAATGGAAGAAATACTCTCAAACAGTATGTTGGACAGCGGACACTTACTGTTATTCTGCAGTGGATGTTGAGATCGTAATTCATTTCCCCAAGACGGTTTCTTGCAAGGTCTTCTGCTTCAGATGCTTCCCTGCAAGCGCTTTTCACCTGAAAAACATGGACATGGAGAAGTCATTTGTAATTCAAACATCAAAACCCCACTCAAAGCAGAATACTTCTGATAAAGTTATTGCAAACAAATCAACATGTTTTTCCTTTTCCGGCAAATGTAGAATAATATATACGAGCATTCTGAAAAACGAATAATATATGAGTGATGACAAAAAAAAAAAAAAAAAAAAACAATAGGCACAAAATAGCTACTTTCAGAAACAAGGATCTCATAATTCTTAAAAAGAGCATTACTTTTTTTTTTTGTAGGAGACAAAAAGAAAAGAAAAAAAAGAGCATTACTTGTTCTGAAACAAAAATAGAACAAGCAATGAACTTTAATGCATGAGCACTAATATCTACAGGACCAATGCAATGTTTAAACGTTCCATTTCATCTAGAGAGAAATCCAAGGGATATAATTAGATAAGCCTCCAATCTAATAATGTGTCTTTATTTGAAAAATCCTTCCAATTGCTGAGGATGCACCTCAATAGATAAAAAATAACAATAATAATTTTCTAGCCTAGCGGTAATTTAGCAAACGGCTAGCTCATTACTCGGCGACACAGTAGCACATATCAAGTTTGTAAGAACAGTATTATACTAACAGCGGACATGGTTGTTCCATCATGCTGTATTCGTACATAGGTATTTACTGTTGTTTACAAGAATGTCAGAACAATCATTAATTTCCATTCTCCTTTATTCTAATAATTTTGAAAGAATATTAATTTAGATAACCATCAAGGTATAATTAAGAAGCATCAATCAAAATAATGTAAGCCCTGTTGCAGCCTATAGGTAATCTTATCTACTTTTTTCTTATAATTAATTCCTGATAAAAATGGGTGATAGACTCAACCAGCTACTAAAACTCCAAAGCATCAAGATTCTAACACTTTTTTGTGTACCAAGAGTTCTTCTAGTAACTAAGCGTTGCAATTTGTAAATAACAAAGATGTATCCAATTTGCACAACCAAATGCATCAAGTAATATAAATAGGGGCTGGATTTTGATGAGCATAGAAAAAGTATTGAAAGCGGAAGTAATAAAATAAAATTTTAACCACATCTTGATTCAAGCAGCACTGACCTCATCAAAAGTGACAACATGATCATTTGTCGCAGCTGACTTTTCTAATAAATTACGCAATTTTGATAATTCCTTCATCAAATGCAAAGCTACTTCTTCAGCATCTTGCATTTGATTTCTCGAGAACTCAAAAGCTCTCTCTGCATGGAGTCGAAACGAAGCACAATTCAAACAAGTACAGAGTCCTCTGCATCCTCGTGGATTTCTTTTAAGGATCCCTTTTCTGACTGCAACTGCCTGAGTAATTGAAGAAACTGTGGCATCAATTTCAGATGAGTTTTGACCTAAGCTATTGGCTTCAACTGGCTTCCCACCACCATTTAAGGCTGTTTTTGAGCTTATGCAGTCGTCAACAGTACCAAGAGATAACACACTTGTGACTGGTAGTTCTGGACCGGATGTTCTCACACCAGGTTTTTCAGAAGAAGATTTGGCCTTCTTAGGACCCAATATAGGGACTGATAGTTCTGCTGCCTGTCCCAAATTCCAAATAACATTAGGGGAAGTGTCCAATTTACTCTTTTTATCTGACGCAGAATGTTGACCATGCACTTCCTTTTGTACATTAGATGGAATCTGAGATCCAGTGACATGTTCAGGAGATATTATATTTGGCCCATCAATATTAGATGAACCATTAGCATTTGTCAATTGAGGTGTTGGTGTGCCAGGCTCTGCATGAAACAAAAGAACATTTGATATCTCCATTGGAGGTCCTAGCTGAGAGGGAGTCAAGGGTTGCCTTTGTACCAGATCCTTAAGGGTACTTTCAGAGTGACTGGATACTGAAGCACCTACGAAAATGAATTTTAAGAAAGGTTAACTTATTTCCATTCAAGGCCCCAACTTTTCAGAACTATCAATTATTTGTAATTTTGAATATAAATTTGAATAGAAGTAGGAAAGTGGCAGGTGTTACCTTTGTCCATATCCATAAGAAACGGAAGTAATCTTCTGTAGCTGACTGAACCCGGACTCTTAAATAATTTCAGCCTTGAACAAGGATTTAAAACCTGTTGTGGAAACAGAAACCACAAAAACCATTATTAGCAGACATATAAGTTAAATTTTGTAAGAATCGTTAAACAAATATCTTCTTCCTAGTACAGGAATGTCTTAAAAGTTAGAATTATATTTCTCAGATAACAAATAGACAGAAAAGTTCCAAAATTCTTAGGATCCTTACTAGTTTTCTCTTTGGACTACATTCATGCCTAAGATCAACCTGTGCAACATCTCTATAGTTATTTCCACTGCTTGGCTTCCCAAGACCTTGATCTGTACTCGGATGAACATATTCAGCTCTACCGATTACTTTTACTTCCACCTGTAGTTTATCAAGTATCTCAGCATCTGGCGGTGTCATCTGGATAGATTCTTCATGCAAGTCACATATCTGATTCAAAACCTCTTCAGTATTACCAACTCTCTGCTCATTTGTATGATTTTGACTTCGGACATCACAAGGATACCCTATATCTATATTTTCAATCCCTTCATACTGAGCCTGTTTTGAGTTTTCCTTGTGTTGAACCACTTCATTATCCTTACATGAATAGCTCTCATCCATGCTTGAAGAAGACTGGGGATTTATATCTTTCACAGTTTGATCTACGGAAGAGGAGAAAATATCATCCTTAACAGCAGTCCCCATTTTCTCCACTGGTGGATTACCATCAGTTGACATGACCATTACAGCATCCGTGTTAACTTGAGAATCCTCCATAGCTGAAGTGGAAAAACGTTCCGAGACATTTAACTTCTGAACTTCACAAGATAATCCCAAATCAATATTCTCATTATGTCCATCAAGTGGAGGATTTGGCGGACACTGATCAGAAACTACTGTAGGTGGTGATTTCGAAACATATTCAGGAGATTCTGAGCTGAAGTGATCACCATTAGATGGAACATGGGAAGGAACTCGTACAGTCTCCAGCTGAGTATCAGAATCAAAGGTATGACACTCTTTAGAGAAATTCTGCGTGGTAAATTGGTGTAGATAAGTCTCTTGGTTATCAGAAACAAGCTTGTTTCCTTCCAAACCTTCACCACGATTCGGCAGTTCACAAAACTCTAGCATGCCTGTAATTTTAAATAGCGAGTACATAGCATTTAGTTCCACCAAACACACTTCTACACAATGAAACATCACTTTATGCATTCTACAATTTCTATAAAAGAACCAGGTAAGAGTGCAAAGCAATTACAAGAGTTGTCCTGGGTGATATCCTTCAGATAAGGAAGCATTCTTCTATAACTAAACGAGCCGGGAGCTTTAAACACTCTCTTTCGAGTCTTAAGAACCTGCCATTAGCACAAATAGTAAGACAGTAAACAGTAAAAACACTCCATTCTGTTTCATAATCATGTATAAGCCACAAACGTAACAAATCCTATCTTCATTTCTATGAGCAAAATTTCCAACTAAAACTAAAATCCAGCAAAAATGTAAACAATACTAGTAACAAAACAAAGTAGCACACACCGTTTTGGTTTCGCTATCGATTTTGAGCTCAACTCCATTCGCCTTCTCCTCAGGTGATGACGTCAGCGTAGAATCCGGATGGGAACCGGATGCACCGCCGAGATCGGAACCTAATCCCAAATTTTCAGGCTCCTTACTCTCGGTCTTCGACTCCTTTGAATTATCCTCCGGTTCAGGCAAACAGAAATCGGTGCCGGATACTAGATTTTCGGGCGGCTTGTAGGTTTGGGAGAAGACTCGTTTGACACGGAGATCCTTAATCAGAGAGCTGAGAAGTACGTCGCCGTCGGAAGAATCGGATGGTCTGGGTCTTTTCCGGTCTGTACCGGAGGCGGTGAGGAGGCTGTTGATGACCCGACCCGAGCGGGTGGGGTGGAGCTGGATCTGGGACTGGCTGCGGGTGCAGGTGCCCAAAGGTGGCCTGGAAGTTCGATTTCGATTTGCTTCCATGGCTTCTTCAGTGAGAGAGAGAGAGAATGAGGGTTTGGTGGAGGAAAAGGGAGGGGGGTTTTAGAGAGCGGGAAAGTTAAGGAGGGGGCAGTGATTTTTAGCGGGAACCCGGAGAAGTGATACTGGATCTTTTGGGCCTTTGCAAAACGGGTCAAGCATAAAGAAACTGGAAAATCCACCTCGGGGATGGAATTCTCATCGATCTCCTTCGTTTAATCCACATCGCATTTTCTTTTTTCTTAATTTTTACGTTGTTTAAAATAGGGAAAATGCCTAAATACTCAAAAATAGGATTTTTAAACCCTAATCCAATGAAAATCTTTTTACATGGCCCATTTCAATGATTCTTAATAAAATATCGACTTTACATTTCTCCCATATTATCTCTCCGATCTAAAAACTTTCTCATCTACTCTCTCTCTCTCTCTCTCTCTCTNTCCTCTCTCTCTCTCTCTCTCTCTCTCTCTCTCTCTCTCTCTCTCTCTCTCTCTCTCTCTCATCTACGATCTTAAACTTTTTCCTCTCTCTCACTCTCTCTCCTTCGCCGCCGCCCTCATTTGCTGATGCCGGCCCACCCACCGCTTCATCCCCGGCTCCGACAAGGTTTAGGGTTAGTAAGATAAACTCATCCCACCTTTTTCCCTCCTCTCCCTCAAATCCTTGTTCTCACTCTCAAAATCTCAGACCACTGCAAATGCAAGACATCTTTGGATCAGTCCGCCGATCACTCGTGTTCCGGCCACCGGACACCGACGACTCCCCGGTAACCCTAGTCGACAAGATCACCGCCTCCCTTCGGAAATTCCGAGTCTTCTCCAAAACCTCCCCGCCGCCGCCGCCGTCCTCTTTCGTCTCCAAAGAGACCGCGCCTTTGATCCGATGGCGCAATGGCGAGTTGATCGGCTGTGGCGCCTTCGGCCGCGTCTACATGGGCATGAATCTCGGCTCTGGCGAGCTTCTGGCCGTTAAGCAGGTCAGGGTTTCCAATTTGAGTTGTTACGATTTATGGATTAGAGTTGATTCTGCTTAATTTTGGTGATGGAGTGTGTTAGAGCGATTTGGATTGCTGTTGTTTCTAATTTTATCTTAGTTTTGGCTTATAGTTAGGTTTCGATTTGCTAAGTTCTTAATTTTGATTCTGGAGTGTTCCTGTATTAATTTTGGTTTAGAAGTTCATTTCCTTGTTGATTTTCGTCGATTCTAGTAATTCAATTGTACTGAAAAGTTAATTCTATATGATTTATGTCCTGGAGTTCAATTCAGAAGATGAGACCTAGTTTAGTAAGGGACTTGGCATGGTTCAGTATGTAATGTTGATATGTTTCTTGCTTCTTTTACAGGTTCTTATCGCAGTGAATAGCAAGGAGAAAGCTCAAGTGTGACTTCTGATCTGGTCAGTGGGGGTCAGTAACTGGTTACTAGCTATCAGTAACTGGTTAGTGAACTGGTTACTGGGTGTCAATAACTGGTTAGTGAACTAGTTACTGGGGGTCAGTAACTGGTCAGTGGGGGTCAGTAACTGGTCAGTGGGTGTCAGTAACTGGTTTCTAGATAAATTCCGGTGACCGGAGTCCGGAGGTCAGAGAAATTCCGGTGACTGGAGTCTAGCGGCCGGCAACTGGAGTCCGAGGTTCCGGCCAAGTCTTTTCATGTTCAAGAGGTGGGGGTAAAATAGTCTTAAAATAATATAGTTTGTTAAGACTTTAGTAAAAATTTGACCATTTGGGTACAAAAAGAGTTTACTTTCATTCAAATAGGCTCATCGAAAAGATTGTCATTAGAATGGGCAATGAAGGGTTATAATTAGTATTAAATGGGCATTTTCCCTTTAAAATAACAACATTTAGCACACCCTACACCCTACACCCTACTTTTTTTACATAAGTCTCTCCTTATAAGTGAGAGGAATAAACTCTTTGAGTCGTTGTAGTATATTAGTTGTTTATATTTGATAAAAAAAAAATTGCAACATTTAAAATAGAATTCAAGTTGCACAAGAAATGAAATATAGGATGATAGATTGTAAAGTTTCACCATCCATTATCATTAATAATAATATATATGCGCTTTAGTGAAAATTCTACAATGTGTTAATGCATGTGAATGATGTGATGCATCAACTTTGTAAATTGAGTTCTCAAACTAGTAATATTAGTCCTCGAAGTTGTAATATGAGTCCTAATTACAACATTAGTAATCATGTGTCATTAAAGTAGTAAAATGTGTGTTTAAAGTGGTAATTAAGTCCTTAAAGTGATTAAAAAAAAGATTGTTACAACTTTGAGAACTCATATTACAACTTTGATAACTCAATTACCACTTTAAGGCAAATAAGGACTAATGTTGTAACTAATTTTTTTTTTTTTTACAACTTTAACGACTCATATTACAACTTTGAAGATTAATATTACTACTTTGAGAACTCATTTTACAACTTGAGGACAAAATTGATGCATCATATATATTAACACATCTTAGCCTTACCCTTTAGTAGTTGAGTTGTAACTAGTATATATAGTTATCATTAATTAACAATATTGAAAAAGTAACATGTCGAACAAATGTTTTTCCGCAACAAAACTCCAGTACACGAATCAGCATAATCAAGATCAGTTATGAGAATTCGGGATCTCCTCCGAGGCGATTCATGTGAAGAGACCTCTCTTTTAGAAAGATCTAAGTGAGGCACTTTTTGAAGAAAAAATCTAGTGAGTAGGAATGTTCTCAATCTCATCGACGGTGATTCAAGTGCTGATAGATCTCTTTGAAAAAAGAATTAAGTAAGGATGCGGAGATCTTCCCTGCGGTGATTCAAGTGAGGAAAATTTACAAGGTACGTAATTATGCAGGTTGAGCATTGTGTGAAATACAATGGACCAACGTACGTACAGCGCAATCATGCCATAGTAAAACGTACAATATATTGAAGAAATTAAATCCATAGAAACTTGACGACTCAGTTGGCTCTTCAGCTATGCATTATATGTTAAGTCGCTTTCTCTTGCCTTTTGAAATTGTATGTTTCTTTAGCATCACATCATGCAATTATATATCAACCTGTAGAAGCAGGCAGCAGATATGATATGATTTGAGGCCATGACCTAAGCACGTACGTCCAATATTTACAAATTAAATTTCACCACGCATCAATTCGATCGATGCTTTTTTGGATTAGGAAGAATCTTTGTTTAATGATTATCTTTGTCTGATTAGTGGATGGCTTTAGTAATTAAATAAAGCTGACGGGTCTTAAACTCTAAAGCCACGTACGTGCATATCTATATATACTGAATCAAATTATTGATATATAGATTAACCAAAACATTGTTGGGATTAAGCGCAACGTTAAGTATTAGTTAAACGCTCACTTTAGTATCATTCGTTGCAGATGATTGTAACTATGTAACAGGTTTGCTACAACAAAACACAAATTAAGCTCGCCTTAGACACTCTAAATCAAGGTAATATAAACAAATCTTTTTACATATATAGATTCATTTGTTTTATTAGATTATAGGTGCTCACGCGTGGGTTCATCACCCTCCCATTTTCTATGGTTATGGTTCTTGGTTCTTGTTCTTGTTCTCGGTCGTCTTTCGTTAGCCACAACTACTTCATTGCTTGGGTTTCGATGATGGCTTGTATGGTGTTATTTTGAGGAAGCTCTTTCTTTAGAGCGTAGGTTTTCTTATAACATGTGTATTGAGATTCAATTGACAGCAGTTACTCGGGCAGTGTTGCTCCGATTTAGTACTCCTCACTACTTCATAACAGCTGGGGCAATTGCGACGACAATGCTAGCAAACACGATTGATGGGTGTGGTAGATTGATTGGTATCATTGCTTTTATGTTTTCGGTTGTAAGTTTTTCAGTTTATAGTATAGCGAGTTGTTGGTTTTCTCTCATTCTTTATAGTTTAATCGAGTTGAAGACTTATACTTTTTGTTATTTGTAGTTTCTCGGCTGCGCGTGTAGGCTTGTAACTAGGTTTGTTCTTTTGATTAATGAACTATTATTTCTTTCATAAAAAAAAATTCATTTTTTTTGTGACACTAAAATCTAACCCAATCCGATCCGATCTTATATAATAATTGACTAAAAGAGTAGGGCCCCAACTAGCAGCTAGGGCAGATCATGCAGTTGTGCGCATGTGTACCAAACAGTAATCGTCACTGAATTTGCTTACTCTGTCTCTAACCACGTCGGACCACCTGTGACAGAACAACCCTCACTTCCACTACACCACAAGTTAGCCTTTCTCATCTTTCTTTGTCCCCGCCTCTGAAATTCGTCACCTCAAACGTCATCTTTTTGCTCATACTCATCTCTCACCCTATCCATTTATATAAACCCTCGACATGCTCTCCTATCTTCACCTCACATCTTGCACCTCCCAACATCAAAGACTTCCTCTACAACAAGCTCAAGCCAACCAATCCATACCTCGTATAATTTTTGCACCACGCACCTCCACAACCGCAACCACCACCACCATGACACAACACCGCTTCCTTCTCGTTACATACCCTGCTCAAGGCCACATCAATCCTTCCTTGCAATTTGTCAAGTGTCTCATCCGCACCACCGGCGCCGAAGTTACGTACGTCACGGCCCTATCTGCGCACCGCCGCATAGGCAATAGCTCGAGCAAGCCTCGTGGCCTGACCTTCGCTCCCTTCTCCGACGGCTACGACGACGGGTTGAAGCCCGGGGATGACATACCCCATTACCTGTCCGAGTTAAGGCGCCGTGGCTCGCATGCACTCGCAGATATCGTGGTGTCTAGTGCTAACGAGGGCCGCCCTTACACTTGCATAGTGTACACCATACTACTCCCTTGGGTGGCGCAAGTGGCGAGTGAGCTTCACCTCCCGGCCGCGCTCGTTTGGATTCAGCCGGCCACAGTGTTCGACATATACTACTATTACCTCAACGGCTACAAAGATCTCATCAGAAACAATGCTACGGCTAAAAGTTGTGATCCTTGCCATGGAGTAGAATTACCAGGACTGCCACTAGCGCTGAAGAGCCGCGACCTTCCCTCCTTCATGGTGGATTCAAATCCCTACGATTTTGCTTTGCCACTGTTCAAAGAACAGTTCGAGCAGCTAGGAAAAGAAAGCAAGCCAACCATCCTGGTGAACACGTTCGACGCACTTGAGCCGGAGGCCTTGAAAGCAATCGACAAGTACAACTTGATCGGAATCGGTCCTCTAATACCCTCTGCTTACTTGGACGGCAAGGATCCATCCGATAAATCTTTCGGAGGCGATTTATTTGAGAAATCAAAGGACTCGGTGTACCTAGGTTGGCTGAACTCAAAGCCAAAAGAGTCTGTCGTATACGTCTCGTTCGGGAGCATTTCCGTATTGTCCAAGATTCAAATGGAGGAAATCGCAAAAGGGTTGTTGCTATCCGGTCGTCCGTTTTTGTGGGTGATTAGAGAAAACCAAAAGAACGGAGAAGGTAAAGAAGAAGACAAAGTGAGTTGCAGAGAGGAACTAGAGGAGCTTGGGATGATAGTCCCGTGGTGTAGTCAAGTGGAAGTTCTATCAAATCCTTCATTAGGTTGCTTTGTGACACATTGCGGCTGGAATTCAACGATGGAGAGTTTGGTTTCTGGTGTCCCGGTGGTGGCGTTTCCACAATGGACCGACCAAGGCACAAATGCCAAGCTGATAGAGGACACTTGGAAGACAGGAGTGAGGGTGGAACCGAATGAGGAGGGTGGTGTTGTGGGTGAGGAAATTAAGAGGTGTTTGGATTTGGTGATGGAAAGTGATAAGATGAGGATGAATGCTAAGAAATGGAAGGGTCTGGCAAGAGAGGCTGTGGGTGAAGGTGGCTCTTCTGACAAGAACATGAAGGTGTTTCTGGATCAGATTGGAGATGGTTGTTTTCTAGCCTAAGGCCTCTAAAGATTCATGCATGTACGTCTGTTAACGACTATGTTCGCTTAGCTAGTGTGTGCCTTTTTCCGCTCTCTCTTATTTAGTCATGCACGTTAACATCTATCTGTTAACATCTTATGAAATAATAGTTTGAGTTGATAGAAATTGTAAACCAATATTTTCTTGGAGAAAAATGTAGCGGGCATTGGCGAATTGATACGTAGAATTATTTCTGGCGAAGAAAATTCTTTTTTGATATGTGGACATTGGAGACGCTTAATCTAGTAACTGAAGTGTGGGGCTGATATCGTCTCAAAAAATTCAATGAGGTATACCTCTCGTGAAAGGGATATCAATCTTTGAGTTGTATGCTTTGCATGTTGTATGCTTTGCATGCATGCACGAACCAGTAAAAACTTGATTTCTAGATTAACAATCTAAATTCAAAATTAGTTAATATTTAACCAGTTAACCATATCAATTGCCAATGATCAGTGCCTAATAGTGAACACCCAAATTCATGCCTAGAGAAATCGACTTTCAACTGTTTGTTTATATATGAGAAGAAATGTTACAATTCAAATTAATTAGTCGATCGGTTTGAATCGACATATTCCTAAGCCATCCTGGCGCGGCCCTTTGTCTAAACATGCAACAACGACTATCATGTATTTCCATACAAAATATCTTTTGTAATATACGCATGAGGGCTCTTTATTATGAATTCAAATTTGCCGACCACCACTTTTGTTTTGTTAGTCATATCATTCAGTTGCATGCATCAATGCATGTGTACCAGTCAGTAATAGTCAATAATGAATTTTCTCGCTCTGTCTCTTACCACGTCCGACCACCTGTGACAGAAGAAGCCTCATGTCCGCAACACCACAAATTAGCCTTCTCATCTTTCTTGTCTCCGCCTTGTCACCCCAAACGACATTTTTGCTCTCTCTCATCTCTCACCCCATCCATTTATATTTACACTCTCGACATGCTCTCCTATCTTCCCCTTACATCTTGCATCTCCCAACATCAATACTTCTTCTACAACAATCTTAAGCCATCCAATCAATACCTGGTACAATTTTTGCACCAGACATCCCAGAGGACCCAAACACATATATATGTTACGCTGCATAACACGCCTACACAACCGCAACCACCACCATGACACAACACCGCTTCCTTCTCGTCACATTCCCTGCTCAAGGCCACATCAATCCTTCCTTGCAATTTGTCAAGCGTCTCATCAGAACCACCGACGCTGACATGACGTTTGTCACAGCCCTATCTGCCCACCGCCGCATAGCCAATGGCTCAAGTATGCCTCGTGGCCTGACCTTTGCTCCCTTCTCTGACGGCTATGACGACGGGTTTAAGCCCGGGGATATTGACATACATCACTACATGTCCGAATTAAGGCGCCGTGGCTCGCAAGCAATCACAGATATCGTGATGTCCAGTGCTAATGAGGGACGCCCTTACACTTGCATAGTGTACACCATATTACTCTCTTGGGTGGCGAAAGTGGCGAGTGAACTTCAACTCCCGGCTGCGCTCGTATGGATTCAGCCCGCCACAGTGTTCGACATATACTTCTATTACTTCAACGGCTACAAAAATCTCATTAGAAACAGTGCTATGACTAACAATTGTGATCCTTGCCATGGAGTACAATTACCGGGACTGCCACTATCGCTGAAGAGCCGCGACCTTCCCTCCTTCATGGTGGATTCCAATTCGAATCCGTACGATTTTGCTTTGCCATTGTTTGAAGAACAGTTCGAGCAACTAGGAAAAGAAAGCAAGCCAACCATCCTAGTGAACACGTTCGATGCACTGGAGCCGGAGGCCTTGAAAGCAATTGAAAAGTACAACTTGATCGGAATCGGTCCTTTAATACCCTCTTTTTTCTTGGACGGCAAGGATCCATCTGATGAATCATTCGGAGGCGATTTATTTGATAAATCAAAGGACTCAGCGTACCTTGCATGGCTGAACTCAAAGCCAAAAGAGTCTGTGGTATACGTCTCCTTTGGGAGCATTTCCGTGCTGTCCAAGATTCAAATGGAGGAAATTGCAAAAGGGTTGTTGATATCGGGTCGTCCGTTTTTGTGGGTGATTAGAGAAAACCAGAAGAACGGAGAGAAAGAAGAAGACAAAGTGAGTTGCAGAGAGGAACTAGAGGAGCTTGGGATGATAGTGCCGTGGTGTAGTCAAGTGGAGGTTCTATCAAATCCTTCATTGGGTTGTTTTGTGACACATTGCGGCTGGAATTCAACCTTGGAGAGTTTGGTTTCTGGGGTGCCGGTGGTGGCGTTTCCACAGTGGACAGACCAAGGGACAAATGCCAAGCTGATAGAGGACACTTGGAAGACAGGAGTGAGGGTGGAACCGAATGAGGAGGGTGTTGTTGTGGGTGAGGAAATTAAGAGGTGTTTGGATTTGGTGATGGAAAGTGATAAGATGAGGATGAATGCTAAGAAATGGAAGGATCTGGCAAGAGAGGCTGTGAGTGAAGGTGGCTCTTCTGGCAAGAATATGAAGGTGTTTCTGGATCAGATTGGAGATGGTTCTTTTCTAGCCTAGGCCTCTAAAGATTAATGCATGTACGTCGACTATGATTGCTTAGTGTGCCTAGCTTTTTCCATTCTATCATTTTCTTTCCTTTAGTTATGCGCATCTGTTAACATCTCTTGATGCTCTCTTCGACAGGATCGATATCTTTGTATGCTTGCATGCATGCACGAACCAGTAAAAACTTAATTTTCTAGATAAACACTCTAAATTCAAAATTAGTTAATAATACCTGATACTTAACCATATCAATTGCCAAGATCGATCAGTGCCTGATAGTGAACACCCAAATTCAAATTAATTAGTCGTCGGTTTGAATCGACATCTTAAGCCATTCTGGCCCTTCCTCTAAACAATAGCGACCAACATGCATTTCCATACAAAATGGATTTTCATCAATGTGCATGAGGGTCTTTATTCGACCAAACACTGAAACACGTACCGCACTTCACTACAGCAAGTTTCATTAGAGTTGATATTAATCTAGCTACGTACTTTCATCAGTTCCATGCATGCATGTATCCGGTTCAGTTTCCACAGGTAGAATACAAGCAAGAGCTAAACAGATGCCCATGCCACTTTCAGCTGAATGGGTTGAGAAGTTACATTGAATGGGTTGAGCAAAAGCTCCCATAAGCTAACCATTTTCATTTCAGATCAAAGCTCCCATAAACTGAGTTCGTATTTTTTCTCGATGCTCCTAAATGCTAAATCTATAAGCTACCGATCCTGATCTGTATTTACGTACGAACCAACTGACCCATTGATCCTAATACTGAAAGTTGTTAGCTAGGCATGCATCAAGTTAGGCCAAACTTGGACCAGATAGTGAGATAGAACTACAGTAATGTCGACTCTGTCCAAATTAATTAGGTCAAAGCGATTTGGTTCATTTACATGTTGTACCTTAACCAAATGTAAATGCAATCAAGATGGCCGCTAAAGTTCGATTCACCGGATCTTTCACGACTTGACCCAGCAGTACCGCGGCAGACTAGTCTCAGTTTCTTCACCTTGACAGAGAGACCATATATATCCCTACACTCTTCGATCTCTGATAGCAAACTGCAGACAATTTGGGGGCTTGTCCAAGCATCAAATTAGCCAGTCAGTGCGGTCGGCAATGTTTCTGTTTAGAAATATTCTTTGTTCAAGCATTATGCTTTGCATTTCACTATAATGACACCATTGTAATCTGATGTTTGGTACCAGACAACTATAGTCGCGTAGCTAACTACACAATACTTATCATACACTTGGCATTCACTTGTACGTTGTCATTGATTCTATCTCAAACCATATCGATCCAACCTAGCTAGCTAGCTAGTCGGATCCATCCATTCATGTGTTACCAAATGATGATCAATTTTAATTGGTGAACGAAAAGAAATTTAGGTAAGACGATCATGTCATGCATGTCCTACTAATTATCACAAAGTTATAAACATACGTACGCAGCTAGAGATATCTATATCTATATCTATATCACCTCGCATAATTGTTAACTTATTTAAAGATAAAAGAGTGCACAAGACCAGAAATTAGTCCTTCTCGAACTATTTAATCTCTTAATATCATTTTGAGTTTCACTCCATTTTCTCTTCACCAATCATTTGTACATCTAAGACCTAATTATATTACACAAATTAACTCCAGACTCCACAACCACCACCATGGTTCAACATCGCTTCATCATGATAGCATTTCCAGCTCAAGGCCACATCAATCCCGCCCTCCAATTGGCCAAGTGCCTCATCCGCACCACCGGCGCTCATGTCACGTTTGTCACCGCTGTCTCTGCCCTCCGCCGCATGGCCAACGGTTCAACTACTCCTAGTGGCTTGACCTTTTCTCCCTTCTCTGACGGGTACGACGATGGGGTGAAGCCTGAAGATGATAAGCAGCATGTCCTTAATGAGCTAAAGCATGGAAGCTCGCAAGCGATTGTGGGTCTAGTCCATTCTGGTGCGAACGAGGGCCGCCCTTACACTTGCATAGTGTACACTTTACTTCTCTCTTGGGTCGCAGAAGTGGCCACTGAGCTTCACCTCCCGACCGCTCTCGCTTGGATTCAGCCGGCCACAGTGTTCGACATATACTACTATTACTTCAACGGCTACAAAGATCTAATCAAGAACAATACCGGTGCCGATAACAATGACCCTTCCTTTGCTCTAGAGCTACCAGGATTACCTCTATTGTTCAAGAGCCGCGACCTTCCCTCCTTCATTCTAGCTTCGAGTCCTATCATACATCGTTTGGTTATCCAAATGTTCGAAGATCAGTTCGAGGACCTTGGAAAACTAAGCAAGCCAATCATACTGGTGAACACATTTGATGCACTAGAACCCGGGGCCTTAAAAGCAATCGACAAGTACAACTTGATTGGAGTCGGCCCTTTGATGCCGTCTGCTTTCTTGGACGACAAGAATTCATCTGATAAATCTTTCGGATGCGATATTTTCCAGAAAGCAAAAGAATCCTCCTACATGGAATGGCTGAATTCGAAGCCTGAACAGTCGGTAGTTTATGTCTCGTTTGGATCCATTTCCGTGCTATCCAAGAATCAAATGGAGGAACTTGCAAAAGGGTTGCTGGATTGTGGACGTCCGTTTCTGTGGGTGATTAGAGAGAACCAAAAGAAGGGAGAAGGTAAGGAAGAAAAAGAAGAAGAAGAGGAACTGAGTTGTAGAGCGGAACTAGAAGAGCTTGGGATGATAGTCCCGTGGTGTAGTCAGGTGGAGGTTCTTTCAAATCCTTCATTAGGGTGTTTTGTTACACATTGCGGCTGGAATTCAACCTTGGAGAGTTTGGTTTGCGGGGTTCCGGTGGTGGCGTTTCCTCAGTGGTCAGACCAAGGCACAAATGCCAAGTTGATAGAGGACTCGTGGAAGACAGGAGTGAGGGTGGAACGGAATGAGGAGGGTGTTGTTGTGGGTGAGGAAATTAAGAGGTGCCTGGATTTGGTGATGGAAAGTGATAAGATGAGGAGGAACGCTAAGAAATGGAAGGATCTGGCAAGAGAGGCTGTGAGTGAAGGTGGTTCATCTCACAAAAATCTGAAGGCATTTCTGGAGGAGATTGAAGAACGCTTACGCTAGAAGAACTAGGTTATGATCGAGCTTGACTGCTTGGGGAAACAAAATGGTTGCTTAACCTTTATTTTTTTTGTCTTTCTTTTGTTGCATTATCCTACTTCATGTATTCCTTGCTTTGTGACATTAAGTCATAACATGATAAACAAATTCCAACATTAAAAAATACATCAAAATTAAAGAGCAAAAGAGTTAGAAATGAGTAATGATCGATGGAAGTGAAGATTTGGAGATGCATGGGTCTCCAATATCATGGATGGTGAGTGCTTCCTCCTCCTTGCTCCAAGCCTTTGGTGATGTGGAATGATGGAATTGAAATTAGATGAGTTTGTGGGGTTCGGCTGTTATACACATTTGTATAACATACATCAAGCCGTGAGCCGTCTTGATGTATGCTATACACATATGTATAGTAGAAAAATTCGAGTTTGTGATAATATAGGTGATCATAATTCACGAGGGCAATATATTGTCTCCTTTTTTTATTTTTTTATTTTTATTTTTTTTATATCAGTATATATATTGTCTCCTCTGCCATATGGAAATTGCAAATAGCAATTAAATGTAATTATATTCACATTTCATATTCATATATTTGGATATATTAAGTATCCACTGAATATTTATGGATCGAGTGACTAGGTTTACGCTCTTTCAAGTGATGATGATAATCTAAATCCTTGAAAAAGTGATTATGCTGGCCATTAGATATATGCTACGACTACGAAGATTGTACAGTTCTGATAATTAGGGCTTCCACAACTCAAGATTATAAGTATGAAACCTAAATTTCTTTTTCCTTTTTTTAATTTATTTTATTTTATTTTTATAAACCTAGCTAGGGGTGGAACTCTGGCGACAATTCCTTCCTCCTTGAAGGAAGGGTATATATATCTCCCGATGACTTCTCTAGATAGGTTGGGTTAGCTTTGGTTGGCGTGTTTAACTGAGCGCGGTCCTAATCCATTCAAATAGGAAGAGAACAAAGATTTGCCTTCTTGTCCTCATCTATTCACTGTCTCTCAAATGTCATTCTTAAATCTTAAGCCACGATCGATCGAGGACTACGACCAGTATCAACTGGTCAACATCCAACATTCCATGCAATCATCCATGCATGATTCCACTAGTCAGTGTATCCAATTGTTCATGGTATGCAATTCTTCATCATTTTGATAACCTACATACAAATTATCATGCATATCTCTACAAAGACCAACCAGGCAGTCCCCCCATTTTTGAGTACTACATGCATTTCAGTTTAAGTAAAAACTCATATCACACAGACCTATTTAAGCGCGCATTAGTATTGCTCAAAAGAAAAAGATAATGAACTGCTAAGAAAATGAAGATCATGCATAAGGTAATAGTAGTCTAGTAGATGAGTCAAGAACAGAACGGTGACCAACATTCCTCGCTTATTTTTTTTATTTTTTTTTTAGAAAAACTTTTTATTAATAACTCGCACACTCTAAATATATCGTGAGGTTTGAACCCATGACCTCAAAATTATCAGTTAAAGACCTTAACCAACCAAGTCAGAGCTCACAGACATATTCCTCGCTTACTTAGTAAAAGAGAATATACATATATAGAATATTGGAATGATTGGTTATAGACTTATAGACTAGTTGGTAACGGTCATGGTCCTATGGAAGACAGGATCATACTCCTTGAGAAAGATGGCGAATTGGTGAGGACAAGCTAGCAAACAAGTATAATGACCTTTTGTTTCTTCTCATTGGATTAATCGGCTAGAAATAAAGTTCAATCGAATAGGTTGAAAGGTTTCCTGCATGTTCTGTGGTTACGTTGGTCGAAAGGTTTCATCTCATTGGATTAACGACTATTTTGTCACATTGCACAAACTATAGAAATTTCAAAATCGATACTTAATCATAGACAAAAACTAGAACCATAAATTGAGCAGGCTCGCCCAGTACCATTTAGTCTAACGGTATAGTCTCTCCTTAGTAGGTAAGAGATTCTGAGTTTGTCGCACAAAAAAGTTGTAATAAGTGAAAAAATGCAAAACGACTTAAAAACACAAAACAGCGTAAGACAATGAAAAGAGAAGGAAAACAAAAGAAACATTCAAGATTCTTCTCTTTCCCCAAGCACACATAGCCTTCTTCAATCTTAGAGGTGGGCACGATTCGGTTCGGATCGGTTTGAGGCTCAAACCATAACCGAACCGATTATTTCGGTTTTACAATAATTCAAACCGCATTCACATCGTTTTTTTCGGTTTTAGAATATTTCGGTTACGTAATTATTCAGTGCGGTGCGGGTCGGTTTCAGTGTGGACCGATTTATTTATTTCAACAACAAAGACATGTCCAAATTTTTGCCTAATAATTCCAGTAAGGCATGAAAATATTTTGAGTGCATTTAGAGTCCATGCAAGTCTAGCAATGTCATCCAAATATCAATCAACTAACAAAAACATCATAATTGATTACTTAACAAATCATTATATATCAACTATTATGTAAACACATCAACTTGCAAACTACAAAGTTGAACATAAATGAAATTATTATATATTACAAACCAAATTCCACAATGGAAACCTAAAAAAAAAAAAAAAATTCAGTGCAGTTCGATTTAAATCGGTCGAATTATAACCTCAAACCGCAACCGAAAAACGATTCGGTGCGGTTTGACCATAAAACGACACCACTTTATTTCGGTGCGGTTACTGTATTGTTTTTTGTGGTGTGGTTTGGGTCGGTAACCGCATTTTCCGTGCCCCTATTCAATCTAGTTGCTTTAGGCTAGCACACATAGCCTTTTTCAATCTCCTCGAGAAATGCCTTCAGATTTTTGTCAGATGAACCACCTTCACTCACAGCCTCTCTCGCCAACTCCTTCCATTTCTTAGCATTCCTTCTCAACTCTTCACCTCCCATGACCAACTCCAGGCACCTCGTCAGCTCCTCATCCACAACAACACCCTCCTCATTCGGCGCAACCCTAATTCCTGTCTTCCACGTCTCCTCTATCAATTTTGCATTAGTGCATTGATCTGTCCACTGAGGAAACGCCACTACCGGTACCCCAGAAACCAAACTCTCCATGCTTGAATTCCAGCCACAATGTGTTACAAAACACCCTAATGAAGGATTTGACAGAACCTCCACCTGACTACACCACGGGACTATCTTCCCAAGCTCTTCTAGTTCCGCTCTACAACTCAGTTCTTGTTCTTCTTTTTCTTCCTTACCTCCTCCATTCTTTTGGTTTTCTCTAATCACCCACAGAAACGGACGTCCATAATCCAGCAACCCTTTTGCAAGTTCTTCCATTTGAGTCTTGGACAGCACGGAAAAGCTCCCAAATGAGACGTAGATGACAGACTCTACTGGCTTTGAGTTCAGCCATTCTAGGTACGCTGAATTCTTCGACTTCTGTATAAGATCGCCTCCAAATGATTTATCGGATGGATCCTTGCCGTCCAAGAATGCAGATGGCATTAAAGGCCCGATTCCGATCAAGTTGTACTTGTCAATTGCTCGTAAGGCCTCGGGTTCTAGTGCATTGAACGTGTTGACCAGTATGATTGGCTTGCTTAGTTTCCCAAGTTTCTCGAACTGATCTTCAAACAATGGGAGAGCGGAACTGTAAGGATTTGAAGCCAGAATGAAGGAGGGAAGGTCGCGCTTCTTCAACAATAGTGGTAGTCCTGGTAGTTCTAGGGCAAAGGAAGGGTCATTGTTTTCATCACCGGTATTGTTCCTGATTAGATCTTTGTACCCATTGAAGTAATAGTAGTATATGTCGAACACTGTGGCCGGCTGAATCCAAGCGAGAGCGCTTGGCAGATGAAGCTCAGTGGCCACTCCCCCGACCCAAGAGAGAAGTAAAGTGTACACTATGCAAGTGTAAGGGTGGCCCTCGTTCGCACCAGTTTTGACAAGATCCACGATCGCTTTCGAGCTGCGACTCCTTAGCTCACTAAGGACATGCTCACTATCGTCTTCAGGTTTAGTCCCGTCGTCGTAGCCATCGGAGAAGGGGGCAAAGGTTAAGCGACAAGGAATAGTTAAGCTGTTGGCCATGCGGCGATGGGCGTAGACGGTGTTGACAAACGTGACATGAGCACCAGTGGTGCGGATGAGGCGCTTTGCTAACTGGAGGGAGGGATTGATGTGTCCTTGAGCTGGATAAGCTATGACAATGAAGCGATGTTGAACCATGGTGGTGCTTGCTGGTCGGAAGCGCGTCGGCTGGAGTTAATTTGAGCAAGTATACATAATTAGGTCCTTACTCATTACTATACAAGTGATTAGTGAGCTTCGTTAGCTAGCGGCACTAGTGAAACTCGATCAAAACAATGGGACATGCGCAGGTTGAGAAAGGATATCAAGAAATAGAATGATGTTTGTGGTGGCGAACTGAACAGCTGGGAAACAAAAGATAAGCAATGCTAATTTCTGGTCTTATGATCTCTTTTGTGTTTAAATAGGAAAAACTCTTATGCAAGGCCGCTCGGCTAATGAGTGCTAGGTGATTTAAAAATAAAAACATGGCCGTCGAGTCCTCATCACTGATTGGCTATTTTGATGCTTGGACAAGCCCTCGAGTTGTTTGTTTCTGTTTGTGTTTTCGTTTTTTGTTGTTATTTTGCCAAGAAAAAATAACAAGAACATACAGAGCCATTAGTGGCCAAGAACGATTGCACTATGAGCACTTGGTGAAGCTACATCAGAGCAGGCAAGTGAGGCAGCCACAGTAAACTAATATCTAAGTAACGAAATGCACTCTTGGACTCCACCCTGTGCCGAACCGATTTTCATGTTTTATGGTTTTCTTTAAGATTAAGGACATGGTATCTGTCAATGTGAAGAAACTGCGAGTCCACCGCTGAAGTGTTATGTCACTAGGTACAAGTCGAAAGAGTAGTACGTAACAGTGGTAGTAGTGAACTGTGGCTGAACTAGGGAGGATAACAAATGACGTTTGAGATGACGATTTTGGCAACCTTGAGACAAAAAAAATATATGAGAAAGGACGTGATCGAAGACAGACAAGCAGATTTAAACGAAAACATATGGATACATGATTTGTCCAGATAATTTGGTTTTGTTCTTAAGATGATGAACAAATTGACCAAAACACAAAGGGCTCATTGGTTTTTCGTACTGGATCTTGTATATAACGCAGTGAAAGATATAAATAGAGGGACCAAGTTCTGGTTGGCCTGTTGAAGAGTAGCAGAAATAGATCACAGCCTTTACGATCTTCTTGAACAAATTATTGCTACACATTAGCATTATAATTTCACCATACAAAGACATCATGACAAATTTCAAACCACATATATGCAGGCTGGACTCAAATAACCTTTGTGAAATTGCTCTTGGAAAGGTTAGACAGGATGATGAGCCACCCGGTGAAGGTTACGCAAGATGAGTAACCAGGTTAAAAATGAAGTATAAATGAAGGCATACTGAATCCACATTAATCAGACTAGGCGAATTGCCAGATTGAAACGAAGTCTCACTAAAAGTCCATTAGTTATGTACCATGCAGATGTAACTCATGTAAGAGCTCCCATATGCCTAATGACAGCAAGCCAGCATAACAGATTAAGGCTATTGACGGGCTAGTTTGGTATTGCTGTGACTTTAAAAATAAATATGAATCTGCTGTACTGTGAAAATAATCAACTGTAAATTAAAATGGTTTCGTGTTTGGTAAATATTAGTTCTAAAACTGCTGCAAAGTCAAAATATATAAATTTCTAGTGTTTTTATGACAGCTACTTCTAAAAGTAACTTTCAGGTTGTTTCTAAAAGCTGCTGCTGCCAATTACCTGTAATTTTCAAAAAATAAATAAAAAAAGCTGCTTTTCTTTGATTTAACAAACACTATAAAATTTAAAAGTTTAGATAAAAGCTGTTTTTTTTTTAAAGCGAAGCTATACCAAACAGGGCCTAAGGGTTAATTAGCTAGTTTGGTATAGTATGTTATGATTTAAAAAAAAAAAACTATTGCTGCTGTACTGAAAAATAATCAGCTGTGAATTAAAACAGTTTTGTGTTTGATAACATTAGTTTTAAAAATGTTGCCAAGATAAAATTTATTAATTTCTAATGTTTTTAGTGACAGCTGCTTTGAAAAGTAACCTTCTGGTTGCTTCTAAAAACTGTTGCCAGTGACATATAATTTAAAAAAAAAACTGTTTTTTTTTCATTTACCAAACACTATAAAATCTAAAAGTTCGGATAAAAGCTGATTTATTTTTTTAAAAGCGAAGTTGTACCAAACTAGGCCTAAGTATGCTTTTCCACAAAAACAACCGAGGTCCATTAATACATAAATTTTCTACCTGCAGGAATTGGATACTCTATTGTATGGATATACATGTAAAACATCTGTGTACTACCTGTAGGAAATGTCACCAACAGATCATGATATGTATACAGCCTTAACAAACTCACTAAAGACTGAAACTCAAAAATAATCTTGATGTCTTTTATATCAAGCTAACAGCAAAATTTATTAAGTACACTCAATACCAAAAAAATCCCTACACCTAGATTCAGAATCCCACCTCAAACACCATTGTCACTAACAAGCTTTGTACCAAAATAGGAGGAAAGAAAAAGAAAGTCAATGACAAGCTTTTACTAAGTTTCATCTTCGATATCCTGCAGAACAGCACCACGTACTTTTGCCCTGCGATATGCAGGCACCACCCGATTGACAACTTTAATTGATTTTGTATCTCGAGCAGTTTGTTTTTCTGGAGAGTTTTGTGCACCATTAACGTCTGAAGAACCGATCCGTTGTATCTTTTGCCTCTTAGTATACTGCTCGAGTTGGCTCTGGATGCTCTCATTTCTTTCCTTTTCTGCTGATACCACTTTGGATAATTGCATAGACCGCTCACGTTCTTCTACAAAAGAGTCATTGATGCTTTTGAACTCCTTGAATAGCCGAAGAGAGAAATTTGCAATAGCCTCAGTAGCAGCCAAGCCCACAAGCTTTGTGAGAGCAATGGAAATTTTAGGCATTCCTTTAGACTTCTGAGCAACCAACTTTGCATTCACAGCACCATCCGAGTCTGAACATCCCTCTAAAACAAGCTTTGTATCTTCAGACTTTATGGAATTTACAAGGTAGTCAATGAACTCTGACCAACTGCCTCCTACTCCAATGCTGTCCTGCATGTCCTCGAGCTGACTAACCGACCGTACAGCCTCCCATGTATTAGAATGGAAATCAGTGACATGAATTCCAAGGCGCAAAGTATCCGGGGCATGAAGGTGGAACAAGAACTGCCGCGGCGGCACAGTTGAGCCCAGTACAGCCCACTCAACCGTGAGCTGGCCGAAAACAGGCTCTATCTGGACCTCTAATCCCATAGTTACAGAGTCAGCACTTCGCCTCTTTATCCAATTCAAGGTGAGTTTTGAGTGATTATTGCCCCTAAAACCCCACTAAACAAGAAACTGCCCCTAAAATTCAACAAAGAAATTGATAGAACCTTAGGCTGAGCAAAAATAGCATGCATGAATACTAACCCAGAAATTCAAATGCTAGAAATTTCAAAGAGCAACTCAAATATCATGATTCCCATAAACAACAGAATCTAACACTCCATACAAGTCCTACGATGGAAATAGAGATAATAGAGGAAGAGACTGAATGGAATAGTAGCGTTGGGAGTCTGTTGTTTATAGTGGAAAAGGAACCTAATACAACTAAGACAAAAAAAAAAAAAAAAAAAAAACCTAATACAAACAATTAACAGATGAAATATAATTATGCAGCAATTATCTGAGAATTTTTACCATATACTCTCAGTTGCTTCGTAAATCCACATAAGAAACTGAAGACAATAATAATCCACATAGAGCATAAATCTAGCCTACAACTTGTCTATTTATGCAATAGAAATCACAGTTTATCCATATCCAAACCCAACAGTAACACCATACTCCAACATAAACAATTCAAATATAAGCAGATTGGTACACAACTTGAGCAGCAACGAAGGTTAGAGAACAACTTGAGAGCAAATAGATGCCATATCCAACACATACCAAGACATAAAAGCATTGATATAACATTACCTAGTTAAACATTGACCCAGTTAAACACTGAAAGTGGAAATTTGACAGTTGCCAGAACATAACATTCTAAACCAAGATTATCACTTCTCTGTAATCATAATGTAACTAGGCATCTATTTCAGACTCCAATTGATTATCAGTTACCAAACACCCCAGACAATTTTCACACATTTGTATATAGTCATACCAGTTTCTGAGCCATATTAATCGATTTCAGAAAATAAAACAAAAAATATGAAAAACATTCATAATCAGAGTCAAGTCTGTGTTAGGAATCACACCTTGGAAGAACTTGATATCTTGCTTTGCTCTTTCGGGTGTTTGGGATTCTGGGTCTTCTAGCCAAGCTCTCAATTCCTTAAACCATAAACCAACAGCTCAGCTAGCTCCCTGATTAGACCAAAAGCAAAAAAAGAACAATTATTTCTCAGCGACCAAAAATAAACCCAATTCCCCAAAACCACAAAACTGAAAACAAAAACATTCCAAAGAAGCAAAGAACCCACCTTCGTTGAGTCGTGAGTCGATCAAGTTTTTACCAATTCAAGTTGAAACTTTGGCCTACGCAATTGGGGCCGACATGATTGTCTAGATGTCGAAACGGCGTCGTCCGGAAGACAAAAACGGACACTGTTTTTTTGGTTAGACATGAAATCCACACACCCTCAAATAGAAATTCACCGTGTTTTTTTTTTTTTTGATAACTTAAATTTTGTCTATGATATGTAGATTTCAATTTAGGACGTATGGATTTCACATCTTCTCACTTATTAAGTAAACAACTATTATAACTTCGTAGGTGGAACTCACAACTTCTTACTTACAAAAAAAATGACACGATATTTTTTTTTTTTTTTTTTAACTTAGATGTGATTCAATTCGTTTTGAAGTGAGATTAGTGCGGCTAATCATTAGGAAACAAGAAATATGATGCATAGGAAATGGTATCAGCTATATATCAACCTATCAAAACTTGCAAACAGGTTGTATTCCAAAGACAAGTCCATAATGCCATTTTCTGGAATTTAGAAACCTATGGAAATTCATAAAGCGGTTATGTGCAAATCAGAAACTCAAGCAATGAATATACAGATGCAATATACTTTGATGTTTACCACAGCATTTAACCAAAGATGAATCAAAGTCCAATAACTTGCATTACCAACGGTGATCAAGTAACTGATGATTCAAGCAAGTCCCAAGCTTGCAACATAACAAAATGCCTACTGCCGACTGATGAGTTTAATTCAAATGATAAAGTGCCAAAATAATTGGTACAGTCGCTAGGTTTAAAAACACTTGGATCAGTTATGGAAGTTCTAAAACAACTGATCAGTTACAACCTGTACCAAAGAAAATGTCTAGAGCTTCATAAAACTGATATTAACCTACAAAGCCATACTAGAGTAGCTTCTTTTCTGGAGCTTTCTTCCTCCTTACAGGCAACTTGGTCTTCTTTCTTTGGTTATGGGATGAATAAACTGATTTCCAGTTAATGGCTGTGAAACAGATGGCTGTGTTGGCAGGGATGATAATGATGATGCAGAGTCTTGCATTGGTCGAGCTCTATGTGTGGTTTCTGCCTTGCTTGGTACTCTAATGGCCTACATAAATTCAAAAAATGTGTCATAGTAGGGTTAGATAGATCTATCCAAGACATAATACCTATAAATGGTTCATCAATTTGAGTTACAGTAACACCTGTTAACACTTGACAGACAGAATCATTTAGTAACCCATCCATGATCCATCATTAACACTCTAAAACAAAAAATAACAGAAAATAAGCATGCAAGCAATTCCTATTTCATCTTGCGATGAAAATCGAGCAATGGACCAGATCCATCAGCTGAAAGTATGTACTTAATCTTAAAAAACAACAAAGTAGACCTGACTATACTAATCAAATAGTGCGAATTTAAAGGTTTCCACATATAAACATAAGAACTGAAAGGAACTTTATCAAATTAACCAAGCAACCCTAAGAAATTATATTTTCAAATTTCAACCAACACTAAAAGAAAAGTAGCCATAGAAGCATTAAGTTCTTTCATTGAACCACTCATTTTAATTGTTGAGCAAACCATATTAAATATTCCATTTATAATCATTAAACAACCAAATGGAGCTCTATCAAACCAAGCAAACTCCAAGAAATCATACTTTCGATCAAGCCACTATATGAAAAGTATCCATATATATAAACCTTAAATCCCTTAAATATATTACAAACAAAACCAAGTAACCCCTTAAATTAAGAAAGCCTAACTAATTACCTGTTGTTTATGTTCAACTACTGCAGCTTTAGATCGCACAATCCCTTGATTCAATCCACTAGCTTTACATAGCAGATTTTGTTGATCTGCTTCTGCATTCCCATGATCCACTGCATTAGCTTTCACATTACCTTGCCCCTACAACAAGAAATGAAATCAAGTAACTCATTCATCACCTTAACTGATTTAAATGATATTGAGCTCTAAGATATATAGTTTTAAATACAACAGTACTTACTCGTTGACTTGTGACAGATTGGTCTTCTGAAGTGCCGGTCATACCGAGCTTTGTCTCGTTTGGTGCTAGTTGTTGCAACTCACCAGCTTCTCTAACCCTCAATTTTTCAGATCTACCAGGCTTTAGGAGAAATTGGATATTATGAGTCTATCACAGAATAAAATGCAATTCAAAGTAAACACAGTCTATTGCCCAAAAGAACAAATTAACAAGTGTCCTAAAAAAAAGGTAACAGCAGTCAACTTTGTTTTTAACATTTTCTTTTGCAAGTAACTGGAGTCTCCTCGTTGGACTTGCCTTTAACAGCACTTTACCTCTATCTGCTATACAAACAAGTAGGAAAGGGACTAACCAAAAAAAATGGACAGAAATTAATAATAGGGACTATCGGCCACTATTAGGCCAAAGTAATTAGAATCAACAAACAAATCAGTTATAACAAAAAGGATGGAACGTATGAGCTTGAGTTACGAAATACTGCTTATATTGCCTTCACATTTTGACCCCCAAAGACATCTTTAAGTGATGAGATGCGTCAATCAAAAGATGGTATCCCATCAACCACAAACCACACAAAGCCCCTTATTCCAGGAATATGAACCTGCAACCTATTCTGTAACAACAACACCTGCCGTTCCTTTGTAGAATTCAAAACTTGAGTTGAAGAACCAAACCCTGAATGCAAATCCAATATAATGTCAAGCTCTTTATTCCAGGACTCCTTACCTTGAAGATCCTTTTTCACCTAAACATTGAAATTTTAACTTGAAGAAGCAGTTATAGAAAGGTGAAAACCGTTCACAAAGCCAAGGTGACGTTTAGTCAAAGGAGGTAAATGTATCTGTTAGAAACACTCACTTTCGATGTTAAACACCTAAATAATACAAAAACCCTGAGAGCGTAGACCTCCAATGAAGACATCCATTAAGATAAATTCCTATTGGTGCTCAAAATCGCACATAACAAGGTCTAATATGTCTCCAACTCTCAGAACCAACAGTCAAAACCATCACCTTCGGAGGTCCACCACCAAATGCACAACAAGATTGATGTACAATTTTCCTTAACCGACTTTGGACAAGTAAATTCTAGAAAAGACAACACAAGTGATGGCATCAATAGAAGGCCTACAAGAAATGGAAGGAGGATCAGCTTGCATGATAGATTTTGGGAGAGGTAAAGACTGAAGTAAAAATAGTGATGGTTTACATAATGTCCTCTCTGCTTCTATGAAATGTCACATTCAGTGCCGCAACAACGCTTAGGCTTGAGGCATGTTTGAAGTCGAGCAAGAAGTACCTACCCTAAAGCTATCACCAAATGGCAAGTGGGTGTTTAGGAAAATAGGTCTATGGTGAATCTGGGGTCTGAACATAAAAGGCCTCAATACTAGCATACGCACCTGTAAGGGATGAGTGTATTGATTCAGATTTTACAGTGAATGTCAGCTACAATTGCAAAAGGTATGGTGTCTTAACATGTCCTGATATTGCTCTTCTTCTTTGTCATTAAGAGTCGTGTGTGCCTTCTTGGGTCCTCTTTTCTCTTATATAAATGCTGAGGCTGTGGGTGATAGTGTACTACTAGATTTATGTAAGGCATAAGATTACTATTTGGGATTCATGAATTTAATTCACAGCAATGAGGCTCAACAGATTTATTTTGTAAGAAAGGCAATGTTTTGAACCATCAATATTGAAAACTACAATAATAGAACACAAGCATCAAGGAATCCATAATCCAATAATAGAAACTGTATTGAGACCTATAAGGCTATAACAGATCTATCACATGAAAGCATACAAGAAATGAAGGAACCAAATTCATCAGCTCAAACCATAATACCATATACAAATACAATCATTGACAACAAGCAAGCAGATCTGATCGACAACTAATCATTGTATTATCATTTCGAACTCTATATTATGGAAGAAAAAAAACCCTGAAATAAGCTTCATCAAAACAAGCAACACTAAACGAATAATATGCCTTATCATATAACAGTATAACAATGAACAGAAAGAACAAAAAACACTCTCTAGCCCTCATTTCTAGGGTCTCCAGACTATAAGGGCAATTGCATGGATACTATCACTCTTATCAGAATACAAACAGAAATCACCAAAGAATAAGAAAAGACATCAAAAATAAAACACTAATATTAGCAGAGATAGGTACCTTTATAACTATCAGCCTATATGCAGCAGAAGTAAATAGAAATTATAGAATCACCAGAAACATATCAGTAATAAGAAATAAGTTTGGAAGCTGCACATCACATGAAAAAGAGCTTAATATTACAATGAAAGACAAAACATTAGGGTGGGTTTGGCAGATATTACCTCCAAGTTCTGATCCCCAAAGACAACTTTCAGCGAAACAAAGCTTGGAACATAGAGACATGAAGCGTCAATGGAAGAATTCATCCCATCGACCTCAATCCCCACAAAGCCCCTGCTTCCAGGAATATGCGCCTGCAACCTATTCTGTAACAACAACACTTGCCGTTCTTTTGAAAAATTCAAAGCTTGAGTAGATAAACAAGACGCTGCACCATATTCCACTCTAATGTCAAGTTCTTTGGCCCAAGACTCCTTAACACCGTAGTCCTTCATCACCCAGACATTGACATTACAATCTAAATCAACAATTATAGAGAGACAACCGTTCAGGACTCCAAGGTTACATCTAGTTTTGTTGCTATCAACAGTCCAAGGTGGTAGTGGCAACTCTTTGAAACTCTCACTTTCAATACAAAAGGCATATATAAAACGAGACCCAACCAGTGTAGTTCTACCGATCCAATGAAGATATCCATTAAGAAAAATTCCTGATTGATGGTCAAATTCTCCCATAACAGAGTCCTCAATATGTCTCCAGCTCCCAGAACCAACAGTCAAAACAGTCACCTTCTCAGGTCCACGACTAAGCCGAAACTCACGAGGAGACTTAACTTCAAATAACGTTGATTTAGTAAAGACAACTACTTTATAAACGTCACTTATTGGACTAAACCCAAACCCAAATGCAGAACAAGATTGAAACACAAGTTCCTCAACAGACTTTGGACGAAAAGAATCTAGAAAAGCCAAATTTTCATGAGTGATGGCATCTGCAGAAGGCCCACAGTAAATGGGAGGAGGATCGTTTGGCTTCATAGCTTTCGGAAGAGCTAGACTCTCACCGGTGATGGGATTAGAAATGAAAAAACCTAGACGGTTTCTCTCCTTGTTGTATAAACAGAGGAAGCCATTGCATGATCCCACGAAGCCGTCGCTGCTATTAAGAAATCTTGTTTGCAGTGCTGTGACGCCGTTTGGGGTCGAAGCATCATTGAAGTCGAGCAAATAGTACCTACCCATGGCTCTGACCAAATGGCAAGCTGGTGTTCTGGCGAATAGGCCTTTGGTGAACAGAGGATCTGAGAGCAAAGATCTCCAAGGATTGCATACCCTCCTGCATTTGATCAGCGTCTTGATTGGGATTCTGCAGTGGATATCGAATATTGTGTTGTCTGGCAACTGTAAAAGATAGGGTTTCTGAACAGTGTTGTGCCCTAGCCCTGTTTCTTCTTCTGATGATGAACGGTGTTGTTTCTGCTGGGGTCCGTGTGGTGGCTCCGTTGTCTTCTTCATTGATGAATCGCCGTGGTATCAAAGGTAATCGGAGAGCGGTTTGAGGAGGGAGAATTTCAAGAGTGTGAGGCTTCGTTGGGAAGTGTAAAAGCAACAAGAGACTTGAGAATGGAGACCACCCCTATACAAGTCTTGTGCATGGGAAATGGAAAGTAACGGTCAGCTTATTGGGCTGGCCCATAATCAGCTCTCCTTTTCTTCTCATGATTAACATGGAAGACGGTTACGAACGCCCTGATGATGGAACAGCTTTAGTTTAGGTTTTTCTTCTCCTTACCGTGCGCAAGTCTTGTGCATCCCTTGAAGTTCTTTGTTGTTTCTCTTTTCAAAGTGTAATATTAATTTCAACAATGACCGGTGGTTAAACCCGCATCAAATAAACCCGCATCGTTAATAGTATTGTGTAAGTATTACAAAAGTACCTTACAAAACAAAGCGTTAGAAAATAACAACAATTATTGACAAGTATTACAAACTTAAAACAATTTACAAAAGTAACTACTATTCCTAACGAATAGCAGTTGAAAACCTAATTAAAAACCTAACCTAAACTACTCAGAAAATTCTGAAAATATATAGAGATTTGCTAGACACACAGAGGAACAACCGTACAAAATTTCAGGGAATTCAGAGATCGTTTTATATGAAAATAAAATAAAATAAAACAGAGGACATAAAAGTGATGAAAATCCTTAACTAAAAAGAAACAGAAACATATACATGTGATATCTCTTTTGCACACACAAGATTCAAGCTCAGTTTCATATGAACATGCAATTGCGTTATCTCAATCCGATAACCCAAAATCATGCAAGTTTAATGTTTGAATCAACTCTTAAATAAGAACAGTCAACGTAACCCAGTAATTACTTAAATTCTTCTCAACTCTTCTAAGTATTAGCCGACGCAGCCCAAATACGAAGAATATTTCATGCATAAACAACCAACGCAGTCAAGTTTCACACGAATCATTAAGCACGAAGAAAGAGAGTCGAACATATCAATACAAAAGTATAGCGCCAACGGAGCCCAATAATACCCCATATTAACATGCGCTACCTAAAGATTGTTTCTACCCATTTTACTTATGTTAACCAACGCAGTCCAAAGACAAGTTATAAGCATATATATAAATAATCACACACAACCCTTAGGTATACAAACTCAAACAAGCATGCTTTAAGATTAATTACTAGAACATCATTCGATAACACAAACACACGAACACATAAATTACTCAAAACATGTTATCAATCTCCATCAAAAACCGATTCCAAAACAACAAAAGATCAAACAAAACAAAAAAAAACAAAACAAAAAAACCAACAAAAGATCAAAGAGTCTACTACTATTATATGGAAAAGAAACCAAACACATGAGTTGAAGTTAAGATTACACTTTGAAAAGAGAAACAACGAAGAACTCCAAGGGATGCACAAGACTTGCGCATGGGGCAAGGAGAAGAAAAACCTAAACTAAAGCTGTTTTGGTGACGGAATTTTGGGGGGGGGGGAAAGAGAGACACAGCCGAGATGCTTCTAGGGTTTATCCGGCAAAAGAGAGAGACACATATGCAGCTAGAGAATATGTGAGGGTTTTATAGACTTTCATTTTTTCTGTTCAAACAGGCTAGAGTACGTATTTGGGAAACTGGGATACCGATTTAGATATGTGACAAGACCATCAAAGATTCATGAACCTGTTACATGAAATACTGTATATAGAGATCCTTGTGTGGATGTATAGGGAATTTGAGATTACTAGGAGAAATCATATTTTTCAACAGAGGAGTAGAAAGTATCTTAATGTGTATAGCTAATATTAAACGAATACCACTGATCTCATTTTACTTGTAAGAGCATTCAAAAAATTTCTGCTGTTGCCCTTACCTTTTGTTGACTATACTGTAAAAATATGTTGACCTAGCTGTTAGTTAATTTTAACAGATTCTAGAAGCCTCAAATCTGTGTGAGTCACGTTGCTCTTATTACAGCAAAATCCAGCTGTTCTTTTTAGTTAGTTGGTTAGCTCCTTTCTTGTATAATAGCTGAAGACACTTTGCTTTGTAACCAAGCTTTCTGTATTGAAGCATTTTTCATTTCTGAGATTTTCCTCTCTGTTCGTTTCTCTCTCAAACTCTATTCTCTTTTCTTCAAGCCCTAGCTCATCTCTGATGCCATGGCTATCATGGTATCAGAGCGTCCATAGATCCAGGACCTGTGATATTCATGCTTCCGCACTCATTTCTAATTGTGCTTTCGTTTGTATCTTCAGATCTTGCTTTGGCTCTACTGCGATTTG
>NC_020494.1:14209390-14211224 GCF_000184155.1 Fragaria vesca subsp. vesca | reverse complement strand
GGTTATATTAAACCTGCTAATCATATCTTACAGTTGAAGCAAGTTCTGCATGTTCCTGATTTAGCAATCAACTTGTTATCTTTTACCAAGTTATGTAGAGATAATGATTGCTTTATAACTCTTGATGAAGCTAATATTGCTGTGCAGGACAAGGCATCCAAAACAGTGCTTTACCAAGGAAAGAGTAGTGAGGAAGGATTGTTCCTATTCAAGTCTCCACCAGTATCTTCCATTTCTCAACCTTATCCATCTGCTTTTGTCAGTTCAGCTTCTTCCCTTCCAGTATGGCATCAAAGATTAGGTCATCCTTCTCAACCTATTATGTCCCAAATGTTATCTAGGTCACAAATAAAAATTCCTAGTTCCGTTTCTAGTTCAATGTGTTCTTATTGTTTAGAAGGCAAGATGCACAGACTCCTATTTTTTGATTCTGAAACAAAAACTTCTGTACCCTTTACGAAGGTACATTCTGATGTATGGGGACCAGCTCCCTGTCTGTCCATTGAGGGACACAAGTACTATCTTACTTTCATAGATGATTGTACGAAGTTTATGTGGATTTTTCTACTTATCAATAAATATGATGTTCTTGCCAAATTTATTCATTTATGTGCTTTTGTTGAAAATCAATTCCATTCAACAATCAAATTGTTTCAGACGGATGGAGGTGGTGAATTTAATAGTAAGGCCTTCCATAATTTTCTTTCTTCAAAAGGTATTTTACATCAAATTTCCTGTCCTTATACTCCTCAGCAAAATGGAGTTGCTGAGAGGAAGAACAGACATATCATAGAGACTACAATCTCTTTAATGTCTACAGCTGGTGTTCCTAAAAATTTTTGGTCATAGTGTTGCTCATTCATGTTATCTCATTAACAGAATGCCTAGCAAATCTTTGAACATGTCCTCTCCATATGAGCTTTTATTTCATGAACCTCCAGATATTACTCAACTGAAAATCTTTGGCTCCTCATGTTATCCATATCTCAGACCATATGCTTATGATAAATTGGACCCTAGAACAACACAGTATGTCTTCTTGGGTTATGCCTTAGGTTATAAGGGAGTCTTTTGTTACAGTATTTCTCAAAATAAACTTTGGATGTCACGACATGTGATTCATGATGAAAGTGTTTTTCCGTTTCATAATTCCAAGTTTTCAGTGTCTTCTCCGATTGATTCTGCTATTTTCTTTCCATCTTGTACTCCTCTCACTACTCTTTATTCTTCTCGGATGCCTGTCCAATCATCTTCAGTTCATAATACATGTGCTACTATACATGGTATATCCTCAGCAGTAAACATTTCTTCTCTTGGAGCTACTACCAATTCAGTTGAGAATCCATTTGTTCATACACATAATGATGAGAATGCTCATAATGTTGGCAATGCAGCTAGTGTTGATATTACTCAAAGTGATTTTAATATTAAGCATGCAAGTACTGGTGTTGATATGTCAGTTGAGAATCCATTTGATTTTAATATTGAGCATGCAAGTACTGGTGTTGATATGTCAGTTGCAAATCCATCAGTTGGAAATTCAGATATGATAGTTGAGAATGCAGTTGCAGGTACTGACAATGGTTCAAATGGTGCACATTGCACTAATGGTGGTAATATGTTAGTTGAGAATGCAGTTGCAGGTACTGAGAATGGTTTAAATGGTGCTCATTGCACTAATGGTGGTAATATGTTAGTTGAGAATGCATGTACAGGTCTTGTACAAAATAATCTTTCTGCCCTGAGTGAGAGTGAACTGAATGCTTTGCAATTTGGAAGTAATTTGGGACAAAATCTTCCTCAAGAATTAGAATTTATTGTTCAGCAGAATTAC